>NW_006290861.1:7845-9713 GCF_000327345.1 Myotis davidii
TTATCCACCTAGAACATTGACTCTGATCTCGATCCACAGGAACGGGTATGCAGAAGGAACAAGAAGTAGGAACAAGGCCAGTGGCCAAGCATTCCTAATTCCGAGTAAACCCTCCCACAGGAGACAGGCGTCTAGTTTCCAGTAAGGTACCAATGTACAGAGAAAGAGGGACACATGGTGAAAACTGAGATTTCAGATTTTATGGAATGGAATTATACAATGGATTAGGTAGCCAAGTGCAGTTTATCTACATGAGTGATACCACTTCTTGCTTATTATTCTACCTACAAAACAAGAACAAATTACTTACAATGACATATGTCATTTGAGAAGAAATTATTCTTAAGACATCAATGTTTCTAGTGAAGTAAATGAAAACTTCTCACTATTTCCGACCAAAGTTGGAAAAAACTTAGTGAAGGTTAAAAAAGGACAAAGGGAAAAACTGTCTATATAACAGACAAAGCAGGAAGCTTAATAAAATGGTTACTTAAATTGTATAGGGAAGTTGAAACAAACAAAGCAAATTCAAGGACAGAAATAAAAGAAGAAAGTCTGGCCCAGCCTGTGTTTCCCAGTGACTGAGCATTGACCCATGAACCAGGAGAGCTCCGTTGAATTTCTGGTCAGGACACATGCCCGGGTAGTATGCTCGATGCCCAGGAGGAGGTAAGCAGGGGCAGTCGAACAATAATTTTCTCTCATCATTGATGTTTCTATCTCTCACTTTCACTTCATTTCTGAAATCAATAAAAATACATTTTAAAAAATAAAAGGACCAAGTCTGAAAAACACAATCTGATTAAAGAAGCACAATTTCTGGTTTTTAGTTCTGTAGCCTAAAAACCAAGGGCACTTTTTACCTCGAGATGACTGTCTCCTTTGCACATGCCATCTCGAAGAATCTCTTCAGGGCCCTCTTTATGTCACGGTTCCTGAGACTGTAGATGAAGGGGTTCAGCATGGGTGTGACCACAGTGTACATCACCGAGGCTGCTGCACTTGAGTGTGAGCTGTGGGTAGCAGCAGAGCTGAGATACACTCCTAGGCTTGTTCCATAAAATAAGGAGACAACCGAGAGGTGAGACGCACATGTAGAAAATGCCTTATACTTCCCCTGAGCTGAAGAGATTGCACGTATGGAGGACACTATCTTTGAGTAAGAGTAAATGATACCAGCCAGGGGACCACCAGCCAATACCACAGCTACAAAATATATCATCATGTTATTAAGAAAGGTGTCAGAACAGGCAAGTTGAACCACTTCTCTGAGATCACAAAAATAGTGTGGGATTTCCAAGTCTGTACAGAAGGACAATGGCAACACCATTAAACTTTGTGCCAAGGAATTCAGGACACCCATAATCCAGGACATCAGAACCAGTAGTCCACAGAGCTGGGGGTTCATGATGACCATATAGTGCAGGGGGTAGCAGATGGCCACGTACCGGTCATAGGCCATCACAGCTAGAAGGAAGTCATCCAGTCCTCCAAAGAGTAGGAAAAAATACAACTGTGTGATGCAACCTTTAAATGTGATGACTTTTCTCTGTGTCTGGATGTTCCATAGCATCTTTGGGATGGTGGTGGAGGTGAAACAGATGTCTACCAAGGACAGGTTGGAGAGGAAGAAGTACATGGGCGTGTGGAGGTGTTGGTCTGAGCTGATGGCCAGGATGATGAGCAGGTTTCCCAACACAGTGACCAGGTACATGGAGAGGAAAAGCCCAAATATGAGGGGCTGCAGTGCTGGTTCCTCTGACAATCCCAGGAGAAGAAATTCTGAAATCAGAGTATCATTCTCAGGTCCCATGGGGTGGAGGTTTCTGGTAGGAAAGAAAAATTAGCATGATTAGTTTTTACAAAAA
>NW_006290861.1:10565-11607 GCF_000327345.1 Myotis davidii
AAATAAAGCAGAAACCAGAGATGTGAGCAGACAGAAGGGAGGGTCTGTTCCTGCTGTGGGAGGAGAGAGGCTGTGGAACTGTGCTCTGAGATGGAGAGAAGAAAGGGGCTGAGAAGGAATGAATTCGAAGAAAGCCCTTCAGACCTAAGGACACCTAATGTGTGGGATCTGGAGTCCATCCCTTTCACTATTTCATCAGCCTGACTGTTCCCCCAGAAGACACGGTTATTAAAAGCTTTACTTCCCCCCACGATGCTTTCCCACAGTGCTCACTCTGGCACCCCCAGTGGCGTCACTCACTGGATTTGGCTCTACCGGTCCTTCCTTCCTTGGACAATTGATGTGGAAAGAGCAAGAAATGCAGGTCAGGTGCGGGTTTTCCGGAGCAGATGAACATCTTAGAGAGGCACAGAGAGGATGCTCTTAGCCTGTGGCTGAGGAGCTGCAGGGGAGTCTGCAGAGGGAGGTCCAGAGGCTGAATTCTCAGGGCTCCTCATTAAATGGACTGTTTTACTGTTACTCAGTTCTCTAAGCAATTCAGCTCCCTTGAAAGCAAGGGACCATAAATAAAGGGCAACTTTTCTGCCAGTTTGGTCTCCCTGGGATCACCTTGGGGGCCAGATGCATAGCCCCTTCCTACTGATGGGTCCATCTCCCCTGGAATGAACATCTCCCCGGGGTATGTAAGCGCTCATGCAGGGACACATGGACAGGATAACGTCCTGAGCTTCTGGCCTGCTGTGAGACACATGGAGTGTCTGACCCAGAGATTTAGTGATATTCCTGACCACACCCATCCCAAACAGGAACCCCCCAGAAACTTCCCCTTGACCTCAATTTTGAAAACCAGAGATTGATTCTGAAGATGCACTGATGGAGAGTAAATTATTTTGGCTGCAGAGATAGAGTTTCTTTTATACTGGTTTCCCAGATAAAATTATTCAATTTTTTTCATCTGGGGTAAATGCGTTCACATCTTTAAACTCACACAGGTACATATTTTTTTTCTAGCCAGCGAGGCTATTCAGAGCATTTCTTTGGG
>NW_006290862.1:0-925 GCF_000327345.1 Myotis davidii
ATCGCCTTGCTGGATAGAATATTAGATTCAGTCCCTTGCTTTGCATCACTTTGTAAATTTCCATCCATTCTTTTCTGGCCTGATGTGTTTCTGTTGAGTTATCATTTGGTAATCTAATGGGGGCGGGTTGAGCGTGGCTGCTGCTCCTTGGACAGGAGCGGGCTGTTCACATGGCTTCTGCTCCTTGGATCGGGGCTGGCTGCACGCTGTTGCTGTTCCTCAGATGGGGCAGGCTGATCGTGAGGCTGCCACTCTTTGGGTAGGAGCAGGTTGCTTATAGAGCTACTGCTCCTCGTAGGGGTATGGGCTGCTTGCGCAGCTACTGCTCATCAGATGGGGACAGGATGCTTGCCTGGCTGCTGCTCCTTGGGTGGGAGTGAGCTGTACATGTGGCTGCTGCTCCTCAGATGCAGGCAGGATGCTCACCCAGCTGCTGTTCATCGCATAGCTGCAGACTGTGTGTGGCTGCTGCTCCTTTGGCTGGAGTGAGCTGCACGTGCAGCTGTTGCTCCTCGTACGGGGGCTGTCTGCTCGCGTGGCTGTTGCTCCTTGGATGGAGGATGGGCTGCTTGCGTGCCTGTTTCTCTTCAGGCAGGAGTGAGCTGCACGTGTGTGTGCTGCTCCTCGGACCAGTGTAGACTGCGCAGGGCTGCCACTCCTCAGACGTGGGTGGTCTGTTCGTGTGGCTGCTGCTCCTTGAACTGGGGGAGGCTGGGCGGCTACTGCTCCTTGAATGGGAGCGGGCTGCTTGCGGCGATGCTGTTCCTCGTATGGGTATGGGCTGCTCACACTGCTACTGCTCCTCGTATGGGGGCAGGCTGTTCCTGCAGCTGCTGCTCCTTGGATGGGGGCAGGTTTCTCGCACACCTACTGCTCCTCAGACAGGAGGAGGGTGTGGGCTGCTCAGCTGCTGCTCGTTGGATGG
>NW_006290862.1:3233-6283 GCF_000327345.1 Myotis davidii
AGCCGCATGTTGCCGACCACTGGCCTAGGGCAAGGCATTTTTTTTTTTTTTGAGATTGCATTCGTTCATAGGTTAACTCGGGGCAAGGAGCCGCGCACCCTTCCTGCTATGGCTTTCATGTGCTCTTCATGTCTGTCTGCGCCCTCGGGCTTCCTGAGTCCCAGGGAGAATCCCCTGGGTCCAGCACCAAGGCCAAGGCTGCCCCCCACCTCGCACTCCTCCCTCAGCACTCGTTCCTGGGCAAGTCCCTTCCCTACTGAAGGCTTCATTGACCCCTGATGACCTGGAAATCAGTAGTGTAGCCCAAGTGTCTGCACAGCCAACACCTTTGACTGCTCGAATGTCACATATTCCTGTGTCTTCAGTGCTGCTCATCTGAAAGCTCCTCTCTGATGCCTCCTGACAGCTCTCAGCTTCTCCCCTTCCACTTGACCCCAAAGGCCACCAGAGTTGGTGGGCAAGCCAGCAACACCTGCACCCTCACACGCAGGCCCCTCACTGTGGCCTCGGGACAGATGTGTGGGGCTTCTCTAGAGAAGGAGTGGTTCTTGCTGCAACTCGGGTTCTCTGTGCACATCAACATGTGGGCACATCACGTTCTCCTCCCACAGGTTCCATCCTATGGTATGCAGTACTTCAGGTTTCCCAGAGCTGTATCTCCCACTGCAGGAGCAGTCCATGCCCACTGCCTGCAGGGACAAGCTCTCCCATTTGCAGGGCCTGGCATGGTCTGCTCTCCTACAAAGCTCTGACTAGCCTGGCTCGGGCAGCATCCTGTGACTCCTCAGTGACAGGAGGGTGACTTGCATGGTTGCTCTGGGGGTGAGCCCCTGGGGGCAAACGAGGTCTATCATCTGCTTAGTTTGGCACCTGATGAGGTATTCAGTAGGTGCCTACTTAGTACTTAGTAGATGCTTGTATAACAAACTTAAGAGCTAAAAAATTCTGACTAGTGCCTAAGATGTGGAATGAATGGGCTAATTCATAAATTGCAGGCCACCCGCCGTGCCTTCCGTGGTCTGCTCCCGGGCTCATTACTCGGGGCCCTGCCACCCCAAGCACTGCATGGTTTCTCAGTCACTGCAAGACGTGGGAGAGTGATGGCAAGGCACTCTGTGCCCACACGGTGCCTGGCACAGGGACATTCCCGTACGCTGTGGTAGCTGCTTTCTATCGAGAGTCACATTCAAACCAGTGTTAGGGATGAGTGGATAAAATGAGCAATCACCGTGCTTTCGGAGCAGACCTCACTTCACACACACACACACACACACACACACACACACACACACACTCAGGGAGAGCAGAGGTTTGCTTCTAAGCCCGTTGCCTGCATTTTTTCAGAGTTAACACCCTGCCTTCGTCTCTCCCTAATTAACCTACGACCACTGTGAAGTGTCTCTTCTCTTTTATAGGTGAATTCAGTATTTGAAAACTTGTCCCTCTTATTTCCAAAGCCAAATTCCTATTCTGGAATATATGTCAGAAAATATGCCTTTCTTGGAATATTTGCACACCTTTTATGAAATACTGTGTCTTTTTCTGGAATACAATGTAAATAAAATAAATGTTAAAGTGATAAGTGTTTTTTTTAAAAGAGCATTTTTATATGAGCATAATATTTTCACAAACTAAAATGAAATTTCTTTATCTAGTCTATCTATAGCTTTTGAAAATGTGGACACAACTAAGAAGAAACTCCCCGTTCACATTTTAGATGGCCTGACTCTGAGCTATAAGGTAAGTGCTGGTCCTCTTTGTAAGAACATTGCTTTCTGTTAAAATGAGAATGTGCCTGTGATGGGTTACTTTCTATTCTAATTTTCTGTTCTTGTTTTCGTAGGTCCCATGGCCTGTGGACATTGTTATAAGTTCAGAATGTCAAAAAATTTATAATCAGGTGTTCCTTCTCCTACTGCAAATAAAATGGGCAAAATACAGTCTGGATGTTTTACTATTTGGTGGTAAGATTTGTTTTCCGCAGATAAATTATCATTTAATTTTAGCCCTGAAAAGAGGTTGGTATATACGAGTACCAAAATGACATGTATTCATAGCAGCATTTTTACAGATGTCAGAATTAATGTCCCTGAATGAAATACCAGATATATATACAGTTAACCTGAAATACAACAACTTGATTAGGAATTTAGCCAGAATAATAACTCATCTTAGGTAATGTGAAAATTCTAATGACAAGTCATGGGACTTTCCCTATACATTGTTGATAACAGCAATCATCCAGGTGATACGGAAACTTCTCAGAGCTTAACTTCCAGAGACTCTGAAGGGGGCGTCTCTGCCATCCACATGGTGACCACCGGCCGAGGACCTCCCCTGAGCAGGAGGGTCAGCTTGGAGTGGAGCTCGTCCCCCACACTGCTCTTTGAATCCTTTACAGAACTAGCTGGACAGCCACCACTGCAGGATGGGCTTTTGTGTGGACAGGAAATGGCTGCCCAGTTTGAACCACAGAAGAAACCAGTGAGGCAGCAGATTCATCGCATGTTCCTCTTGCGCGTGAAGCTCATGCACTTTGTGAACAGCTTGCACAACTACATCATGACCAGGGTTCGTATCTATTTATAGAGAACTACAGGCCTGGTGTACAACATTTGTGCACTGGGGTAGGGAGGTCTCTCAGCCTGGTCTGCTCCTTTCATGGTCTGGGAGCCCCTCAGGGGATGTCCAACTGATGGCTTAGGCCCGCTCCCCGCAGTCGGACATGCTTAGCACTGCCATGGAGGCGGGCTGCTGCGCTCTCCAGGCATCAGCCCGGCATGTGGCTGAGGAGTGCACTGACCACCAGAGGGCAGCTCCTACGTTGAGCATCTGCCCCCTGGTAGTCAGTGCACGTCGTTCCGCTGTTCGGTCGATTTGCATATTACCCTTTTATTATATAGGATTCCTTCCAACAGTCATACACACAGAGGAGCCCACCACATACTCATAGACTGTAAATGTGAAAATAGCCCCTAAGACAGTGGTTCTCAACCTTCCTAATGCCACGACCCTTTAATACAGTTCCTCATGTTGTGGTGACCCCCAAC
>NW_006290862.1:7093-14275 GCF_000327345.1 Myotis davidii
GCTTCTCTCTCTCTCTCTCTCTCTCTCTCTCTCTCTCTCTCTCTCCCCCTCTCCCTTCCTCTCTCTAAAACCAATAAATATATATCCTCTGCTCTGGCCAGTGTGCTCAGTGGTTAGAGAGTTGTTGGCCCGTGTTCCAAAGGGGTTGAGGGTTCGATTCCGGTCAGGGGCGTGTTGCCTGGGTTCGGGCACATCCCCAGTGGGAGATGTGCAAGAGGCAGCTGATCGATGTTTCTCTCTCATCGATGTTTCTAACTCTCTATCTCTCTCCCTTCCTCTCTGTAAAAAATCAATAAAATATATATTTAAAAAATAAAAAAATAAAAGAAAGTTTTGTGTGGGGTTACACATGTTCTCCAAGAAGAAATCTGATTATACTTTGATCTTTCTCTTCCAAGATTCTTCACAGTACAGGGTTGGAATTTCAACATCAAATCGAGGAAGCCAAGGATTTAGATCAATTGATTAAAATTCACTATAGATATTTGTCAACCATCCATGATCGATGTCTGCTAAGAGAAAAGGTACGTGAGACGGGACGTCACCTGTAATATTGTCCACTGAGGTGGGAATGAAGCTGGGCAAGGGAGGTTGCTTCTTGGCTTTGGAATTTTATAGTTATTAGGTTTCTGTTCTGTAGAATATTCTTTAAGGAAAGACCAGACCACATGAAGTTACAAATTTAGAGAAACCGTGAGAATTCTGTTGCCAGCCTGCCTCACCCTGCTCTGCGTGTAGAGTCAGTTGGAAATTTTTTTTTTCTATATTTTATTGATTTTTTACAGAAAGAAAGGGAGAGAGATAGAGAGCTAGAAACATCGATGAGAGAGAAACATCGACCAGCTGCCTCCTGCACATCTCCCACTGGGGACGTGCCCGCAACCCAGGTACATGCCCTTGACCGGAATCGAACCTGGGACCTTTCAGTCCACAGGCCGACGCTCTATCCACTGAGCCAAACTGGCTTCGGCAGTTGGAAATTTTTATATGCACATGTGGCATAAGAGTGCTTTATTCAGGAAGTGCACCCACCTTAGTGTGAATATTGGGATGAAGTCCTCTTACAGCCATTGGGAATGCTTGCCTCGTTTCACTGGTGAATTTCAGTGACTGTCCCAGGAAACGGGTCGGATGGTGCTGCCACCACCTGTGCTGCGGGTGCTGCGTGTGTAGCCGGGCCCAGTGCGCTTTCTTCCAAGCCAGGCACCCTTTCTCCTGCGCAGCACGCAGTCGTTGTGCTAAGGGACTTCCTTGGTGACTGAGTAAGGTAAAAGTTTTGGTGTCAGGGTCCAAACACAGTTACCGAGACGGTGATCTATCTGTCCGTGGCTTTGATCTGCAGGTCAGCTTTGTGAAGGAAGCCATCATGAAGGTGTTGAACTTGGCTCTCATGTTTGCAGATGGCTGGCAGGCAGGCCTTGGGGCTTGGCAGTAAGTATGTGGCTTATGGAATCTCTGTGCTGTAAGTGTTTTCATTGGCTCCATCCTGAGAGTTCTTTTTCATCTTGGCAACACATCGCATACCACATAGTTAGGGAAAAAATTGAAGAATCTGCTCACCTTAACTAGGCAACATCAGGATTGTGCGATTCTTTTGTGAGCAGTAAAATAATAAGAAAAACTTAAAGTCTTTTAATGAGGACAAATATCCTTAGATTACATTCATGTTTTGTTGTGTAGGTTTTGTTAAATTTTTATTGTCGATGCTTAAGACATACATAGAAGTAGAGAGAAAAGGACAGCCCGGACCCAAGGCGCCCTCACTCCGCCTCAGCAGTCGCCAGCTGTAACTGGTTCTGCTCACTGCTCACCCACTCACACTTAATGGATTTTAAAGCAAATTCTAGGAGCCATGCTACACTAGTCCCAAGTTGTATTTTAGATGAGCCCTAGAAGAATGATTCTGTATTTGATGTGTGGGGTGTTCATGACTCCCGTCAGCACATGGAGGGCAAGCGCCCTGCAAGCAAAGGGTGCGAGGACCAGGAGCTCGCCTGCCTGAGCACCCTGCCATGTCCTCACTGTAAGCTCAAATGTACAGCTGAGCAGTTTGTTTTTCTCTGCCTTGTTCATAAAATTAATGTAATGCTGCAATTAATTGCTTATTTTTATTTTTCAATTACAGTTGACCTTCAACATTATATTAGTTTCAGGTGTACAGCATAATGGTTAGACATTTGTATACCTTATACATTGATCCCCCCAATGCGATGCTGCTGCCGTTACTTCCCTAAATGAAAAGTGCAAGTCCCACTGACTGGTTGTTGTGATAACAGCTTGTCCTTAACCTGTGAGATGAGAGGATGTTGTGCTGATCTATTTTAAATCTTGGCCTGTGACTATATCAGAATACTCTGGCTGTATAAACTAAGATGACAGGTAAAATTCATGATTGCAGGCATGGAAATGGAAGTCTTACTGGCTTCATTATTGCCATCTCAGAGTATATAAAGTATATTTCTCTTCCTGTGTAACAGGTGGAGAAAAAATAACACTGCTGCATATGCTTTGCTTAAAATTGAACAGTTTCCATTTCTTCAGCGAGCCGATTGCAAGAAAAAAACAGGTGCCTGGCCAGGTGGCTCAGTTGGGGCACCATACCGTGCACCAAAAGATTTCGAGTTTGATCCCCAGTTGGGACGCATACAAGAGGAATCTTATCAAAGTTCTCTCTCTCTCTCTCTCTCTCTAGGTCAATCCCTGGTCAGGGCACATATCCTGGTTGTGGGCTCGATCCCCAATAGGGGACATCAGGAGGCAGCCAATCAATGATTCGCTCTCATTGTTTATGTTTCTATCTCTTTCTCCCTCTCCCTTTTTGAAATCAATTTTTAAAAAAAGAGTCATATTAGTTTCAGATCCTTGCTTTTCATTACTTTGCATACTTCATGTTGTTCCCTTCTTGCCTGTAGTGTTCTTTTGAGAAATCAGCTGACAACCTTATGGGATCCCCCTTGTAAGTAACTGTCTCTCTCTTCCTGCCCTTAAGATTCTCTCTTTTTTTCTTTAATATATTTTTATTGATTTCAGAGACAGGAAAGGAGAGGGAGAAAGAGATAGAAACATCAATGATGAGAGGGAATCATGATTAGCCGCCCCCTGCATACCCCACACTGGGGATTGAGCCCACAACCCAGACATATACCCTGACCGGGAATTGAACTATGACCTCCTGGTTCATGGGTCCACCTACAACCACTGAGCCACATCGGCCAGGCTGGGCATTGTTTCTTTGTCTCACCATTTTAGTTATCCCTTTGTGTGTATGTCTGTGTATTAAATAGAATGCCTATGACTCCCTGTCTTTATGATGTGGCCTTTGGTAGTAAATGTCCTGTGGGACCCGGTGTGTGGTTTCCTTGAACTCCTGAGCTGGATGCTAGGGGTGTCCCTTTTGTGTGTTATTTGGGCTCTCGTACTGTGATTGGGTCGGATCTCCTTTCAGGCTGGCTGACTACGAGGCCTGCCCCTGACCATGTTGTGTGAGCTGTTGTACAGTGCTCTCAACTCAAAAGAAAACATAAGCTTGCTCTAGGTGGTTTGGCTCAGTGGATAGAGCATTGGATTGCGGACGGAAGCGTCCCAGGTTCGATTCCGGTCAAGGGCAAATGCCTGTGTTGTGGGCTTGATTCCTGATAGGAGGCATGTAGGAGGCAGCCGATCAATGATTCTCTCTCATCATTGATGTTTCCATCTCCCTCTTTCTCCCTTCCTCTCTGAAATCAATAAAAATGTTTTTATAAAATTAAAATTAAATCAATAAAAACATTTTTTTTAAAAAAAGCCCTCGCTGGTTTGGCTCAGAGGATAGAGTGTCAAAGGTGTGGACTGAAAGGTATCAGGTTTGATTCTGGTCAAGGGCACATGCCCAGGTTGCAGACTCGAACCCCAGGAGGGGATGTGCAGGAGGCAGTCAAACAATGATTCTCTCATCATTGATGTTTCTATTTCTCTTTCTCCTTTCTGAAATCAATAAAAATATACTTTAAAAATAAAGAAAATATAAGCAAAACAAAAACACAAAAGAACCCAACAATAACAGCAAAATTAACCACAAAAGAAGAGAGAATTAGGAGAGAGAAGAGAATAAGAATAATAATAAAAGAAAAATATATATAATAATAAAATAAAAAGAATACTAGAAGAGAATAGGGGAAAAGAAAAATTATGAAAGTAAAAAAGAAATCTGGCTGGTGTGGCTCAGTGGTTGAGCATCAACCTATGAACCAGTAGGTCACAGTTCAATTCTCAGTCAAGGGGGCATGTCCAGAGTGCAGGCTCTCCCCTAAGTAGGGGGCATGCAGGAGATAACCTGTCAGTGATTCTCTCTAATCATTGATAGAGTTAGGAAAGGAAAGAAAAAAAATAAGAAATGTGAAAGAAACAAAAGAGAAAATCCTATATAATAAAACCCTAATATACAAATTAACCAAACGGCGAATGACCGGTCGCTATGACACACACTAACCACCAGGGGGAAGACGCTCAACGCAGGAGCTGCCCCCTGGTGGTCAGTGTGTTCCCACAGAGGGAGTATTGCTCAGCCAGAAGCTGGGCTTACAGCTGGTGAGCACAGTGGCAGTGGCAGGAGCCTCTCCTGCCTCCACGGAAGCGCTAAGGATGTCTGACTCACAGCTTAGGCAGGGAGCAGACCTAAGCCATCAGTTGGACATCCCAGGAGGGCTCCTGGACTGTGAGAGGGCACAGGCAAGCCAGAAAAGCAATTTAAATGTTAAGCATGCTATTCAGGAGGCAAATACTGTGCATCTAAAAAAACGACAGTGCATGAATTTTGTGCACTGGGCCTCTAGTAGAATAACAACACCAAAGCATTAAAAATGAGAAAATAATGAAAAATAAAAAAATAATAATTGGAGTTCATCCCAGTAGACTTTAGTGCCTGCTAGGATTTCCCTTTAGATCCTGCCCTAATGTTGTGTAAGGCTGTTTTGTATGCCAATTTCAGGCCTCCTGGGAGGTACTTTTGTGCTAGCCAATGTCAGAAGCTGTCAACATTTGGGTCTCAGCATCCTGTTCAAAGTGTGATGCAATCCACAGCATGTTGCTGCCTCCACTGGGCTTGTCTGCCCTCAGGAAGGGCCAAGCTGAGCTCCTATTTTAGCAGCACGAAGTCAGTGGTGGGTCAGCACATGTTCAGACTTCAGAGAAGATGGTGGGTGTGTTCCCACCATCTGAGTCTGTCCTGGAATATTTCCCTACTACAGCAAGGTGGAGCCTCTTAGGTAGGCCTGGGGGATCTTCCAGAAGCCAGGAGTTTCTCTCAGCTCTCCTGTGAGAGGGAAGCATCAGCCAGGTGCCCAGGAGTGTGGGGGCAATGGCCCCTCCCCAAAGCCAGTCACTGTTGCTCCCTGAGCCTGGTGCCTCCTCAGCAGGGGTTGAGATGCAGGGTGGGACAAGCTGGACTTGAGAAAGTGGGATGAGCTGGATTTCTTAGGGTGGGACATTTGCCTTTCCCCAGACTTCTGCTGCTGGGAGGGAATGGCGGGGGGTGGGGGGGGGAGGTTGCATCTCTCAGGAAAAATGTTTGCTGTGACCCAGCACAGGTATCCCAATCCCCTATGACTCTCCCCAATTCCATCCACCCCAGTCTCTCCTCAGGCAACTCCAGTCCACATTGCCCTCCCTCCACCAAAACCTAGGGCAAGTGGCTGGGAACGAAAAATCCTGTGTGCCAGCCCTTGCAAGAAATTGCATGGTTTCCAGGAGACTCAGCTCTCCCGAGCAGATAGAAGCCCTGCTGCGGGATGCAGCGTGGATGGCTGTTCCCAGCTTTGGCTGTCCCTGCTGGGGAGCCCAGCCTGGAGTCCAGGCCTTTCTCCTCTCAGGGGGAGCCCCTGGCAGCCAAGATAACCCTCCTCGCCTTTGGCCTACCTCTCCTGGGAGCTGGGCCAGCCCCTCTCTTGACCCCACCCTTCCAGTCTCTAGGTGGTTTCTGCTCTGAAGTTGTTAAATCATTTTTAAATTTAGGGTTTTATATCTTTAATGTGTTATTTCAAAAGGAAGATATGCTTGTGAGAGTGAATAATAGGGAAAGGAATTTCCTGTGACCCCAGATCTAGAACTCGGTAGTACTATCCTGAAACATGATTTATGTCGAGCCCGGCAGGAGTGGCTCAGTGCTTGAGCATCGACCCATGAACCTGGAGGTCACGAGTTCAGTTCCTGGTCAGAGTACATGCCTGGGTTGCAGGCTCCATCCCTAGTTTGGGGCATGCAGGAGGCAGCTGATCAATGATTCTCTCTCACCATTGATGTTTCTAAGTCTTTTTCCCTCTCCCTTCCTCTCTGAAGTCAATAAAAACATTTAAAAAACAACAACGTGCCCTAACTGGTTTGGCTCAGTGGATGAGCATCAGTCCAGGACTGAAGGGCCCCAGGTTCAGTTCTGATCAAGGGCATGTAGCTTGGTTGCAGGCTCGATCCCCAGTAGGGGTCATGCAGGAGGCAGCTGATGGATGTTTCTCTCATCGGTGTTTCAAACTCTCTATCCCTCTCCTTTCCTCTCTGTAAAAAATCAATAAAATATATATTTTTAAAAACAACAGCAACATGATTTATGTAGAAATGACACTCACCTTCAACTATTTGGGAGTTTTATTTTAAAGAAGGTCAGGAAGACTTCCTCTCAAGATGGCAGCATAGGTAAATGCGTTATTCGAACCCTCCCACACCACATCAAAATTACAACTAAACTACAGAAGAGCCATCATTCAGAACTGCTTAAAATATAGCTGAATGGAAGCCCTACAAATCCTTCTTCAGGATTTAAAGAAGAAGCCACATTGAGGCTGGTAGGAGGGGCAGAGACCCAGAACAGGCTGGTCCCACACACATGGTGGCAGATATATCAGGAGGCATTCTCCAGCTGCTGAGGCCCCCGCCCCCATCCTCCCCTGTGAACCCAGGATTCCCAGCCCCACACCAGGCTCCACTGCCCAGGGAAGAAGAATCCGCATAACCTCCGCTGTAAAGACCAGGGAGTGTGGCTGTGAGACAGAGGCTGCTGGATGCCCAGGAAGTTCCTCTTAAAGAGCCCCCACATGGACTTAGACCCGCTGCCTAACACCACAGCTTGAAAAGCACCAGTGAGGAACTAAATTGTCTGGCATCAGGGCAAGAGCTAGAGGGGCAGCTCTCTGCCAGACAGAAGTTGTGACCACA
>NW_006290862.1:14333-16516 GCF_000327345.1 Myotis davidii
CCACAGAGGGGCACCATGTCTGACTCTCCATCAACCTGGCTCACGTTGTTTCCCCCACCCTGGTGATTCCCTGAGACCCCACCCAATTTCTGGGCCCATCTAAGCTGTTTCCAGTGGCTTTTCTTTTTTGTTAATCCTCACCCAAAGATATTTTTCCATTGATTTTTAGAGATCGTAGAAGGAAGGGGGAGAGACAGAGAGAAACATTGATGTGAAAGACACATCGACTGGTTGCCTCCTGCATGTGCCGCGACCAGGGCCAGGGATTGAGACTGCAACTGAGGTATTTGCCCTTAACCTAAATTGAACTTGGGACCCTTCAGTCCAAAGGCCGACACTCTATTCAATGAGCCAAACAGGCAAGGGCTCCAGTGACTTTTTCATACTACCTATCAGTCTTGGCATCTGCTGCAGACTTTATTGAAATTTCTCAAAGGTTCACAAATTGCAAACAAGCAGCATTTGGGCTCAGCATGCCCCATACCTCTCGTTCAGTGTCCCCAGGCCCAGCACTTGTGGCAGCCGGCCTTGGTTTGCACCTTGGCCTCTCCTGGGCACCTCGAAACTCAGCACAAATGGCAGCCATCTGCAGATTGCTCTGTAGCTCCTGCCAGGTGACCCCAAGTAGGGCATAGGTGGTGACTGACCTTGCAATTCCTGGGAGGTCCCAGAGCCAGTGCACCTAGTCAGCAGCTTCAGACCACGCCAGATTACAACACTACTATCTCCATGAGCGACATTCAAGGTGCAGACTCAGTGAGCACCAAAGCCCCACTGAAGCAAGTCCTGCTCTATAAGGGTGTCTCCTACACAGCAGCTTCTCCACTGTAGTCACAGCTGGTCCTCACAGCCAATTGGGCCTAGGTGTCAGTCTACTCCAGTGACACCAACAGCAATTAAAGCTCAACTACAACAAGGCAGTGCATATAGGTGCGCACCTGGAGTGCCCAGCTCAGGTGACGGGGGAGGCTGAGCCACTGTGTCCTACAGGACACCTACTACACAAGGCCACTCTACCAATTTCAGGAGACATAGCAACTCTACCCAATACATAGAAACAAACACAGGGAAGCAGCCAAAATGCAGAGACAAAGAAACATCTCCCAAATGAAAAAAACAAGAAAGCTCCTGAAAAAAACTAAATGAAATGCAGGCAAGCAAACTATGGTTATAAGAATGCTCAAGGAACTCAGTGAGGACTTCAACAGCATGAAAAAAAGGTCATAGAAACCATAAAAAGAATCAATCAGAGATGAAGCACACACTCACTGAAATGAATAATTTAGAGGAGTCAACAGAGTAGATGAAGCTGAGAATCAAATCAGTGATTTGGAATTAAGGAAGCAAAAAAAACACCCAATCAGAAAAGCAGAAAGAAAAAGGAGTTAAAAAAAAATGAAGATAGTATAAGGAGCCTTTGGGACAACTTCAAGCATACCAACATTTGCATCATGTGGATGCCATATGGAGAAGAGAGAGCAAGAAATTGAAAACCTACTTAAAAATATAGGAAACTTCCCTAACCTGGTAAAGGAAATAGACACACAGCCCAGAAAGCACAGAGAGTCCCAAACAAGACAAACCCAAAGAGGCCCACACCAAGACACATCACAATTAAAATGCCAAAGACATTTAATTAAAGACAATCTTAAAAGCAAAGAAAAGCAATTAGTTACCTACAAGGGAGCACCCTTACGATTGTCGATTAATTTCTCAAACTTTAGGCCCAAGGGAGTGGCAGAAAATATGCAAGGTGATGAAAAGCAGGACCTACAACCAAGATCATTCAGCAAGGCTCTCTTTTAGAATTGAAGGACAGATAAAGAGCTTCCCAGACAAGAAAAAGCTAAAGGAGTTCATCACTATCAAACTAGTATTATATGAAATAAGAAAGGGTCTTCTTTAAGGAGGATAAGAAAAAATAGGCTAAATATGTGAACAATAAAATGACAATAAATACATATCAACAATTGAATCTAAAAATCAAACGAACAAGTGGAACAGAAACAGACTCATAGAAACAGAACATTTTGACAGTTGCTTGATGGGGTTGGGGGACTGGATGAAAAAAGTAAAGGGATTAAGATGTACGAATGGGCCAAACCGGTTTGGCTCAGTGGATAGAGCGTCAGCCTGCGGACTCAAGGGTCCCGGGGTCGATTCCGGTCAAGGGCATGTACCTT
>NW_006290862.1:16609-26751 GCF_000327345.1 Myotis davidii
GGCATGTACCTTGGTTGCGGGCACATCCCCAGTAGGAGGTGTGCAGGAGGCAGCTGGTCGGTGTTTCTCTCTCATTGATGTTTCTAACTCTCTATCCCTCTCCCTTCCTCTCTGTAAAAAATCAATAAAATATATTTTTAAAAAAGAAATACGAATGGGTTGAAGAATCATGGGGAGTGATGGACCGCATAGGGAGTACAATCAGTATTCCAGGTGTCATGTCAGTTGGTACAAGACTTATTGGGATGGCCACTTAGTAAGTTCTGAAATGTCTAATCGCTGGGTTGTACATCTGAAATGTACAGCGTTGTATCTCAACTGTAACTGAAAAATAAAAAAGGATTAAATGGCCAAAAAAAGTAAAAATATTCTTTAAAAAGTGAGGCAAGGAATTTATATTTTATTTTTTAGTCTTTATACTTCGGATTCTAAATAATTAAACTGAGGTACTTTTGAAATTATTCCAGATGCACTACTGAAGTTGAAATATACTTTCTTTCCTAGGATGGAATCTATAGAGAAAATGGAGTCTGATTTTAAAAACTGCCATATGTTTCTTGTCACCATTTTAAACAAAGCCGTCTGTAGAGGGTCCTTTCCCCATCGTGAGTATACATGCTAACATCTTACTGCTTTTCTGTCTTCTTGTACAAAGGCTACACGTTCCTAATTTTGATACTGATCTCATGATGAATTGTTCCAAACCTGGAAAGCCTAGCAGCAGCTGGATCATGCTTTGAATTGTGTTGTGTGTGTGTGTGTTTTAGTTTTGTTTCATTTTCAGAATTACTGTGGGATGAATGACTATCAAAGATAAAACAAGGTTAGTAAAGTTTTTGCTTTCTCGTATGTCATTTGGTACACCAGTGGATTCTGAAACTATTGCTTAGAAAAGCAGAAGGCAAAATAGATTTTAGTCATACTTTCCTTTTTTAAATATATTTTTCTTGATTTCAGAGAGGAAGGGAGAAAGAGAGATAGAAACATCAATGATGAGAGAGAATCATTGAATGACTGCTTCCTGCACACCCTTCACTGGGGATTAAGCTCGCAACCCAGGCATGTGCCCTGACCAGGAATCAAACCATGACCACCTGGTTCATAAGTTGATGCTCAACCACTGACACACACCGGCTGGGCTCAGTAACTATCATGTGCAGCTTTTGTACTATTCCTTTTCAAAAGATGGGGGAGGGTTTCTTTAACAATTTTAAAACTCCTGACAAACACTGAAGCAGGCAGAAGTCTGTAGGGTGAGTCAGGGAGGAGAGTGATGCTTAATTTTCAGAAACAAAGGACTAAGTCATATTTATTTGCGCAGCTTTTGGGGGAAAATATGCAGGGTTAATCTCTTCCCTGTGTCTGCATATTCAAATTGCGATCCAAAACTACAGCGGGAAGGCTGGGGAGGGTTGGGGGTGGGAGAGGTGGGGGGTAAAAAATCAACCAAAGGGTTTGTATGCATGCATACGAGCATAACTAATGGACATAAGACACTGGGGGGCGGGGGAGGCTAGGGGACTGTCTTGGGCGGGGGGAAAAAATGGACACATATGTAATAAGAAATGCTCAATAGTTGACTCGATGGTGTTTAAAACGAGAAATTTTTTAAAATATATTTTTCTTGATTTCAGAGAGGAAGGGAGAAAGAGAGATAGAAACATCAATGATGAGAGAGAATCATTGAATGACTGCTTCCTGCACACCCTTCACTGGGGATTAAGCTCGCAACCCAGGCATGTGCCCTGACCAGGAATCAAACCATGACCACCTGGTTCATAAGTTGATGCTCAACCACTGACACACACCGGCTGGGCTCAGTAACTATCATGTGCAGCTTTTGTACTATTCCTTTTCAAAAGATGGGGGAGGGTTTCTTTAACAATTTTAAAACTCCTGACAAACACTGAAGCAGGCAGAAGTCTGTAGGGTGAGTCAGGGAGGAGAGTGATGCTTAATTTTCAGAAACAAAGGACTAAGTCATATTTATTTGCGCAGCTTTTGGGGGAAAATATGCAGGGTTAATCTCTTCCCTGTGTCTGCATATTCAAATTGCGATCCAAAACTACAGCGGGAAGGCTGGGGAGGGTTGGGGGTGGGAGAGGTGGGGGGTAAAAAATCAACCAAAGGGTTTGTATGCATGCATACGAGCATAACTAATGGACATAAGACACTGGGGGGCATGGGAGGCTAGGGGAGGGTCAAGGGGAGAGAAAAAAAGGAGACATATATAATACTCTTTGTAATACTTTAAGCAATAAAACAATTTTAAAAAAATTGTGATCCATTCACTAAGAATAGCTGAATTGCCTGGCCCATGGGGCTCAATGGTTGAGCGTCAACCTATGAACCAGGAGGTCATGGTTTGATTCCCGGTCAGGGCACATGCCCGAGTTATGAGCTTGATCCCCAGTAGGGGGCATGCAAGAGGCAGCCGATCAATGATTCTCTCTCATCATTGATATTTCCCTTCCTCCCTCTCTGAAATCAATAAGGATAATTTTTTTTAAAAAGAAATGTCTTAATCTTGGAAATATCTGCATAATTTAGTATATTTTTAAAAAAAGAACAGCTGAATGCTCTGTAAAACACTGTGTTAGAAATATTGATGCATTTGTCCATTTTCTTTAAATATATTTTTATTTATCTCAAAGAGGAACTGAGACAGACAGAAACATCAGTGATGAGAATCACTGATCAGCTGCCTCCTGCACACCCACACTGGGGATTAAGCCCACAACCCTAGCATGTGCCCTGACTGGGAATTGAACCATAACCTCCTGGTTCATAGGTCAATGCTCAACCACTGAGCCACGCCAGCTGGGCCATTTGTTCATTTTTTAATTGGGTGATTGTAGGTTAGAACTTGGCATTTTGTTTTGACCGGACTCCAGAGTTTCTGACACGTTGAACAAATACGATTTATTTCGTGAAATGTCAGATTTGTTTGTTTTCAAAATTCAAATACAGTGAATAGAAATAAATCATACTTTTTCCATTTGTATTTAATAAATGAAGATTATCATCTTTATTATACATTACAAATAATCACCATTTTAATTAAAAATGGGAAATGTGGCCCTAGCAGGTTTGGTTCAGTGGATAGTGTCAGCCTGCGGACTGAAGGGGCCTGGGTTCTATTCAGGTCTAGAGCATATGCCTGGATTGCAGACTCAGTCCCCAGTGGGGGGTGTGCAGGAGGCAGCCAATAAATAATTCTCATTGTTGATGTTTCTATCTCTCTCTCCCTTTTCCTTCCTCTCTGAAATCAATAAAATTATAAAAATGGAAAATGTTTTTAAATACTTTTCAGTTTTGAATTGATTAAAGCCTTACTCATACATTTTCAAAAAATTAAACCGATTTTTTAAACTTTATTCTTCCCACAGTGGAGTCTCTAGCACTGTCCCTCATGGCTGGCATGGAGCAAAGTTAAATACCTTCATGTGATACATACCTCGGACTTCATCTCCATACATGTACAGCTCCATCACATGCAGCGAGAAATCAGAATCATTTGTTTTTGTCTCTTTTTTAAAAACTGTTCTCTACTGTCTAGACAAGTGGGTTTGTAGGTGTTTTCTCTGAAGCTTATTAGATATCGTATAGGGTTATGTGTATAAAATTGTATCAATAAATAATACAAAGTGTACATAGGCTATTTACACTTATATTTCCTACTGTCAGCTATAGATTTATGGCATTGTTACCTTTAGATGTGAATGACATTTTTGAAAATGTAATTGTTAATATTAAAAATACAGCACCTTACATTTTTTTATTCTTTTGCTGTCACAGTTTTTTGTATAGTTTTACATGTTGTCTTCCCTAAAGCTTGTCTTAGATTTAACTGTCTAAAAATGTATTTTTATGTGCCTGAGAAGTTCCAGAATGGAAAATAGCTTCAATCAATATCAGTTATGTGAAGGCCAACTTCACGTAGGAGCAGCTGTTGGTCCATACTGTCGTTTGGCCTTTCTGAGCCTTTTTTGTCAGCTAAAATCATGCTTACCGTCCCATTTTCCCACGCTTCCTTCTTGTGCTCTCTGTACATCTTTAGCATTTATGACTGAGCACTATATTTACTGCTTAGTTTTTTTACAAACACCACTGACTCCAAACTGCCTCAGAGCTGAGTGCCAGGATGTCCTTGTCCTCAGACACTGTGACAGGCATCCTGCGGCAGACAGCAGTGTCTACAAGCAGCTCTTCCTGGGAGCCAGCCTGGCTCCGAGGCTTTCCTCTGAAATCGGAAGAAGTTCACTGAGGAGATCTTCAAATGCCAGGGGCTGCACAGCTACTTCCAGGTCTGAACCTCCCACTAAGAGACAGGCAGCCTCCGGGACCTGTCCTGCACATCAGTCCTGTGGCTGTTGATGGGAGCTCGAGCACCATACAGCCATCACAGAGGAGTCGACGTAAAATTCTTTATATGTCACAAAACTCATCACATCCAACATACAAAACATACCTCTTTCATAAACTGAATTAGCCTCTGACGCCTACAGCTATCGCAAATGGTAAAACAGTCTTAGCTCCTACCCAAAATGTCACACGGAAGGCCTGTTGACCTCAGTTTCTTTTACCCAGTAAGTTCATCATGTCCACCTTTTAACAAAAAAAAAATACAGAGTGTACTAAAAGACAAAAAAATCAGAGCAATCATCAGACGTAGACTGGGCAGCGATGTTGGAATTACCAGACTAGGAATTTAAACAACTAGGATTAATCTACCAAGGTCTCTAATGTAGACAGTGGACACATGAAAGAACAGCTGGGCGATGTGAGCAGAGAGACGGAAGCTCAGCAAAGACATGGTTGAACTGAACATCAAATTGACATTCCTAAATTATTTAAAGTGTACGCCTCAAGCTTACAAAACATTCCTCAAGAAAAGGCACATTTTTAGGCCATAAAACACCTTGACAGTTTTTTAAAGATGGGAGTCATACAAAGTATGCTCTCAGACCACAGCTTCGGGGGTGGGGGATGGGGGGGCAGGCTTGTGACCAGAGGCTGGAGTAACCCCTGGTTTCCACAGGAGGATGCGATTGGCTTGCTTGGGTAATGCTGAGGACCGGCAGGAGGACAATTTGTGAGGTGGGGGATGTTTGGGGAACTAGCGGGATGGGGACATATCTGGAGAGCTAGAGGCAAATGTAATCTACACAACAAACATTCCTGGTGCACTATGTGCAGGTGACCAGTGAGACTATGTCACCAGGTACCACTGTATGCCTACTGTATAAGTCCACCCTAGTAAGGCTAGCAGATCTACCTAATACGCAGCAACAGCAACACAGAGGGGCAGCCAAAATGGGGAGACTGAGAAACATGCCCCAAATGAAATAGCAAGAAATCTCCAGAAAAAAACTAAATGCAATGGAAGCAAGCAATCTACCAGAAAGTTCAAGGCAATGGTTATAAGGATGCTCAAAAACTTAATGAGAATTTCAATAGCATGTAAAAGGACATAGATACCATAAAAAAAGAAAAAGAAAAAGAAAGAATACAATATCCACTCTAACCAGTTTGGCTCAGTGAATAGAGCATTGGCCCACAGATTGAAGGATTGGGGGTTCGATTTCAGTGGAGGGCACAGACCTTGGTTACACGCTCGATCCCCAGCCCTGTCAGGGTGCACGCAGGCGGCCACCAATTGATGTGCCTCTCTCACAAAGATGCTTCTCTCTCCGTCTCGCTCTCCTTTCCACTCTCTCCAAAAATCAAGGGAAAAAATATCTTCAGGTGAGGATTAGCCAAAAAAATAATAAATACATATAATAATACAATATCTGAAATGAATACATTGCAAAAATAAACTGTAGGTTTGATTGAGCATAAAATTGAATTAGCGATTTGGAAGACTAGCTAGCAGAAAAGGCCCAATCAGAGGAGCAAACATAAAAATAAGAACTTAGGCTAGTTTAAGGAACATTTGGGACAACGTAAAGTACAGCAACATCGACATCCTATCTAATAAAAGGGTAACATGCAAACTAACCATCACTCCGTCACAAACATGGTGGCACCAGTCCTCTCAACCCTGCCAGAGTCCCCCAGTCCTGGGGGTGGAGGGGGTGGGGGAGGGCAGCCACTGAGTTGGGAGCGTGAGCAGCCTGGCAGAATGCTTGCATTGTGACCCTGGCGATGAGGCAAGCATTCCGCACCCGGCCACAGAGGGCCTCTGGCCAGGCCAGGCATGGAACGCTTGCGTCATTGCAGGCTAGGCTGAGGGACCCCACCCCCTGATGCATGACTTTCATGCACTGGGCCTCTAGGGAGGTGATAAGAATGAGAAAAAAAGAGCAAGAGATTGATAACTTATTTGAAGAAATTATGACTGAAAATTTCCCAAACCTGGTGAAGGAAAAAGACACACAAAGTCCAGAAGTCCTAAACATGATACTAGACCTGATGGATTTAATCGATATTTTCAAAACATTTAATCTAAAACAGCAGAAAATAAATTCTGTTCAACTACATATGAAACATTTTCTAGTATACACAACATGTTAAGATACAAAACAAATCTCAATAAATTTAAGGAGATTGAACTCATATCAGGCATCTTCTCTGATCACCATGGTATGATATGATACTGGAAATTAATTACAAGAAGAAAAAAACCTGAAAAACAGAAATTCGTGGAAGCTCAATAACATCTTACTAAACAATAAGTGGGTTGGCAATGAAGTCAAGGGGAAAAAAAATCAAAGATACTCTGAGACAAATGAAAATGAGAAAAGTGCCCTGGCCAGTTTTGCTCAGTGGATAGAGAGCATCAGCCTGTGGACTGAAGGGTCCCAGGTTCGATTCCTGGTCAGGCCACATGCCCGGCTTGTGGGCTCCATCCCTGGTAGGGTGTGTACAGGAGGTAGCCAATCCATGATTCCCATAATTGATGTTCCTCTCCCTCTCCCTTCCTCTCTGAAATTAATAAAAAATAATAAAAAATAAAAAGAGCACCTGGAAAAAAAACTTAAAAAAAAAAAGAAAATGAGAAAGCAACTCAAAATCTATGGGACACAGCAGAAGCAGAGTTAAAAGGCATTCAAAGCATTTTAGGCCTACTTTAAGAAAGAAAAAACATCTTCAGAAAATAATCTAACCTTACACTTAAAGGAACTAGAAAAAGAACAGCAAACAAAGCCCAACGTAAGTAGAAGAAAGAATATAATAAAGGTCAGAGTGGAAATAAATATATAGAATCCAAAACACACTCTCGCCACTTTGCTCAGTGGATAGAACATGGCCTGTGGACTGAAGGGTCCCAGGTTCGATTCTGGTCAAGGGCACATGCCTGGGTTGTGGGCACGATCCCCATTAGGGGGTGTGCAGGAGGCAGCCAATCAATGGTTCTCTCATCACTGATGTTTCTATCTCTCACTCTCCCTTCCTCTCTGAAATCAATAAAAATATATTTAAAAAAAATAAAACACAACACAAAGGATAAATGAAACCAAGAGCTGTATCCTTGAAATGATAAAACCGATAAACATTTTAAACAGACTTATCTAGAAAATAAGAGAAAGTACCCAAATAAATAAAATCAGAAATAAAAGAAAAATAACAAATTGCACTACAGAGATACAAAAGATTATAAGAAAATATTACAAACAAGTATATGCCAACTAATTGGATAATCTGAAAGAAAGGGATAAATTCCTAGGACAACCTTCCAAAACTGAATCATGAAACAGAAAATCTGAACAGTCATGGGGATGTAAAGTACAGCATAAGGAATATCGTCAATATTATAAGGCAGATGAGATTCCCCCTCATAGGTTCAGTCATTCCTGATAACACGCAGGTCCCTTGATTTCCACTGCTCATCTCTGCAACATTCACTTAAATGCCTCTTAAATACCCCTTTTCTCCAAGAATTCTTTTTCTTTTTTCCTTTCTTATTATATAGATAGATAGACAGATGATAGATAGATAGATAGATAGATAGATAGATAGATAGATAGATATACACACACACATATATCTTCTCAAAGTAATCACTTCTATGGCCATGGCTTCCATTACTTTTTACTTTTTAAAATATATTTGTATTGATTTCAGAGAGGAAGGGAGAGGGAGAGAGATACAAACATCAGTGATGAGAGAGAATAATTAATTGACTGCCTCCTGCACACCCCACACTGGGGACCAAGCCTGAAACCCAGGCATTGCCCTGACAGGAGTCAAACCGTGACCTCCCGGTTCATCAGTCAATGCTCAACCACCAAGCCACACCAGTTGGGCTTCAATTACTTTTTATAAAATGTAGTGACAATACAACTTTAAATGTTTTATTAACAGTTTTATTTTTACATAGGATGCCTCATTTAATAAACCATGGATTCCAAGTTGCGCCATGAAATCAATCACAAAAAAATGTGATATTCTTAGCATGTGAACTTCAAGAAATTTTCCTAATCACTTTCTTTGGTTTGATCTAATGTGAGCTATTTTCAAAAATATAAGTTGTGATATCACAAAATGAACATAGCCAACTTTCAACCAGAGAGCTCCATTTTGATGTTTCACTTAACAGAGACAATATCCTCTGCAAACCTATTCCTCCTCCTGCATTCTCTATCTCTAGTTACCTACTCAATCCCCAAGCCATAAACCTAATGGCAATGTTGGCCTCACCTCTTCACTTCTCTCTCCACATCTAGTCACCAAGTAATTCTATTCTACTTCCCAGATGGTCCCAAATCCTTTCCTTTATTTTTTTTAAAATATATTTTATTGATTTTTCACAAAGAGGAAGGGAGAGGGATAGAGAGTTAGAAACATCAATGAGAGAGAAACATTGATCAGCTGCCTCCTACACACTCTCCACTGGGGATATGCCCGCAACCAAGGTACATGCCCTTGACTGGGATCGAACCTGGGACCCTTGAGTCCGCAGGCCAATGCTCCATCCACTAAGCCAAACCAGCCAGGGCCCAAATCCTTTCCTTTATTTTAGTCACTGCCACTGCCTACAGTTTGAACCCTCATTGCTCCTCTAGATGAATATAAAGCAGGGGTGGGCAAACTTTTTAACTCAAGGGCCACAATGGGTTCTTAAACTGGATCCAAGGGCCGGAACAAAAGCATGGATGGAGTGTTTGTGTGAACTAACATAAATTCAAAGTAAGCATCATTACATAAAAGGGCACTGTCTTTTTTTTCAATAGTTTTATTCATTTCAAACGGGCCGTAGTTTGCCCACGGCTGAAAAGTATCTTAATTGGCCTTGTTGCTTCCTCAAATCTTTCTATTCTCCAGAGTGGCCTCTGACAAACCATCTGATAGTGACTCCTGGATCTCCCATCATTCAGTTGCTCTGTTCCCAGATAAAATTCAAACTCTTTACCCCAGAATCTACTTTGGGGTCAGATAGATCTAGGGTAGACTCCCAGGTTTAAGCACTTTCCAACGGTGTAACCTCAGACAATGGGGCTCTTTAAATCTTTTTCTCATTTGCCTGAGCTCACTGAGGGCAGGTGTGTCCTACACATACATATACTAGTAGTGTCTGGCAAGACAAGTGATGCCACCCAAGAACCAGCTCTACATCCTCAATCACCAGGAAGTAGATAAGGAAAACTGACCATTGTCCCTCAAACCCCAAAAGTGTTTGGATGATATCACATGAGGGGGGAATGTTAGACAGGAGAAAGCTGCAAGGGCAGGCAGAGTGGGGAGGGGAAAAGAAGTCAGCAGTCTTGGGACTTGCCAAGATAAAAATCACCAGATGTTCTCATAAATTCTGGGAAAAGCCACAACAGTGTAAAAAGGGGACGTTGAAATTTAGTCTATCCAGCAAAGAAACCTTGAAACCTGTTGTTATGGGTTAGCTCAGCGATAGACCACCGACTCAGAATTAAAATTTTAAGAGCCTTTATTAAGCTGATCAGCTGACTGCCAGCCGTGTCCTTCCCGTAAGAGCCCAGAGCTTGCAGTGCCGACCAAGAGTACAGCAAGACCTTTTATCTGCAACACTACAAAGTATTTTTTTTAAAAAAAGAAAAAACAAACTGCAAAGCGGTTCATTAGCCGTTCCTGGTACTGGCAGGGTAAAAAGTTTACATAAAATTACGAGCAGGGTCACACCTGCCTGGGTTCAATCATAACACATTGCTTTTCTAGCGAGAAAA
>NW_006290862.1:27217-29333 GCF_000327345.1 Myotis davidii
GCCAGGTACCATTTGGGGCTACCAGGAACTAGGGGGCCTGGACCCTGGTCTCTCCGGAAGTCGGAGTGTCTGGTTACAATTTTCTGCATAGGGGCAATCCGGGAGGGAGTAATTGGCAGATGCGACACACAGCCCAGCTCCAGTAATATCTCCTAAAGTTAATCCCCTCCTCCCTTTTCCCCATGCACATAGTCCCGGGGTTTCTGCATCTGTGGACACATTGTGGACGTGGGCCGCACTTGCCCCAAATGGAGCTGAAGCTCCGATCCCTACGTAATAAGGGGGCTGGGGTTGAGACACAACCAGCAGTCTGCAGTAAGGTCAGGCGCACTTTTGTTCAGCAGTTGGAACGAGGCTTCCAGCGGCGCGAAAATGTCTGGTCTCAGCAGAGCTCCCCGAGGCGGAGGCCAGGTTACTGCATCCCGGCGACTTGCCTCACTCAGTCTTTGATGATGGAGGTGGTGGGCTCGTCACACGTGGGGCCAGGCTTGGTCTCCTGACCTCGGGTCGCTGAGGGGCCAGGGGGCCAATTGGGTTGGGCGGTCGGGGTATTTCCCGTCGCTGGATAGTAAATAGTACCCCAGGGTCTGGTCCAGAGACATATAGCCCCAAGCCCCATATCTTTCCCCCGGTCCAGTCTTTAGCCCAATATGCCACGGGTTTGATGACAATGGGGTTGCAGTTTCCAACAGTACAGTTCCTTTCCGGGGCCCCTGACCACACCTGTCGGGTGAACCGTATGTCCCTGTCCGGAAGCTTCGGGGCCATTTGGCATAGGTTTCACAACCCACTGTCCACAATAATCCTCCTGGTCTCCACATTTCAGAAAGGGAATCCAGGCTGGCGCGGGCAGACGTATAGGGGAGTATGCCATAGTTGTTGCTCAGTCCTTCGGGTCCCGCAGCCATAGGTGGTTGCAGCCTTGTGTGTAGCCATTCCCTCGGGGATCCCCAGCTGCGACCCGGCTGGGCCCAAATTCATGAGCCTGGGTCTGTCCTGGGGCAGGTTCCAATCCTCCCCGAAGAGGCTACACAGGTCAAACTGGAGAGTCGGTTCACCGGTGCCCATTTCTCGGGCCAGTACTACCCCATCCGTGGTGCGGATCACCTCCCTGGCATAATGTGGGGCCTGGTGGGAGAGGGGCTTACCGAACCTCCACATGACAGCAAGCAGCAGTAGATAGATCATGATGCAGGTACTAGTTTCACCTTTAGTGGGTCCTGGGTTAGTTTCACTTTCCACCTCCGGGGCTGTCTCCCCTGTCAGCCGCCTTCACTTGGGTGCGATGGATCCAAAGTTTCTTCCCGGCTACCTTGACTGCTGAGGGGGTGCAGAGGACCAGTGTATGGACCATCCCAGCGTGGCTCGAGCCCTCCGGGTTGGTGTCTTGGACCCAGACCAAGTCGCCAGGGGAAAACCGGCTCGCCTCTCCTGCCTCCGGGGTGCGATGGATCCAGTGCCTCTTTCCTGCAACTTTGATGGCGGTTGGAGTGCTCAGCACCACCTGGTAGGGTCCATCCCATCTAGGTTCCAGGCTGCCAGGGTCGTGGCGCTTCACCCAGACGAGATCGCCCGGAGAGAAGGCAGGTTGTGTTGGACTGGATCTCAGCACATCCTCCTCCCGTTCACCTCTCACCACCCGTCGTGCCGACATGGCGCTGCTCTGCAAAGCCTGTAAGGACTTAAGCAAATTTCGGGTAGACAGCCCAGCCGGCAAGATTTTCCTCCCTTAGGCAGGGAAAGGAGAGGTGGCGACCTGCCAAACATATAGGATGCACCTAGTTCTGAGGAGAGCAAAAGGAAGGAGACTTACCCAGTTTTCGCCAGTCTTTAATTTTAACTTAGTTAATGTTTTTCTAAGGTCCGATTTATTCTCTCTACCTGTCCAGAACTCTGTGGTCTATAAACACAATGCAATTTCCAAGTAACTCTCAGGGCCTTGACTATGGATTGTGTAACTTTGGCGATAAACGCCGGGCCATCGTCGGACCCCATGTATAGTGGTAGGCTAAACCGGGGGACAATTTCAGTGAGGAGTTTCCTAACTATTACCTGTGCTGTCTCTGCCTTGGTTGGGTATGCCTCAGGCCAGCCAGAGAAGGTATCAATGCAAACA
>NW_006290862.1:30226-30816 GCF_000327345.1 Myotis davidii
GTTTGGCCCCCCCACTGTCAGGGTGATCCTGGGCTCTCGGGGCCCAGCTGAGCCCTGACAACCCTAATCCACCTCCGCCGCCCCCCCGGGAGCCGGTTCCCCCACACGTTCAGGGCACTCCCTTCTCCAGTGTCCTTCCTTTCTGAAAAATGCACATTGATTTTTCCCAAGCCGGGGTCGGACTTCTTTTCTCCCGCGAGGCTTTTCTTGGCCCTTGTTGTTTCTCTGGCCTCTTGGGCCTTTTTTTTTCATTTAGGGCCAGGAGGACCTTGGCCATCCGGGTGTTTAAACCTGCCACCGGGTCCTCCCGATTGTTGAAAACCTTCTGGGCCACCTCAACCAACTCAAAGATTGATTTCCCCTCAAAGCCTTCTAACTTCTGTAATTTTTTAATATCTGGGGTCGACTGGGAAACAAATGCAACATTGACAGCCCTCCGATGTTCCGGGGCATCAGGGTTAGGCCCTTGGACTGTCTCTGTCATTTTAGAGAGGTTTATGGGTCTCTGAGCAGCAGCTCGGATGCCCCCCAATAGAGTCTGGCGATACCGATCGAGAGCCTCCTTTCCCCTGTCACTATTGGGGGTGCAG
>NW_006290863.1:0-268 GCF_000327345.1 Myotis davidii
CCCATGCAGCCTGTTGTTCAGTTGTTTGGTTGCTCCTCACTGCTCCCCTTTCTGGCCTGATTGCCCATACAGCCTGCTGCTCAGTTGTTTGGTCGGCCCTCACTAACCCCCCTGCAGGCATGGTCGCCCCATGCAGCCTGTTCGGTTGTCCATTCGGTTATTTCTGTTACGACAGTCACTTAGGCTTTTATATATATAGAAGTGCAGGATTCATTTAAACTGTTATGTCAAATACACAATAACATTTAATTCCTGTCTTCCTAGACCA
>NW_006290864.1:0-362 GCF_000327345.1 Myotis davidii
GGGGCCTCTTGGGGAGGCCTCAGCTGGAGAAGGAAGTTGGCCGGTGTAGCGGGCCATCGCAGGCCCCTTGCGGTGGTTTGGGGGGGATGCCTCCCACGGGCCCAGGTCCAGGAACAAGTGTTGGCTTGTCCCTGCAGGGAGGACTTCTTCAAGCTGGTCAGCGGGCTCACCATTGCCAAGGGGCCCAGAGGTGCCAATGCCACCTTTGACTTCTACACGGCCCCCTGGGCCCAGGACTCCTCCCAGGAGGCCAAGAAGAAGACAGTGGTGGACTTTGAGACCGACGTCCTCTTCCTGATGCCCACGAAGATGGCCGTGGCCCAGCACAGAGCCAACGCCAAGTGAGGGCTCTGGCAGGGGGG
>NW_006290864.1:1788-2456 GCF_000327345.1 Myotis davidii
GCTGCCTGTGGGGCACAGAACACATACATGCCAGACCGTGCCCAGGAGACAGTGAGGCCCTGGAGGTTCGGGTCAGCATGGAGGTCTCCAGCCTCCTGTGAGCCCTCAGACCCCACACGGCCTTTTCCTCATCTGCAGGGACCCCAACCAGGGGCACATGGCTGTGCCCACCCAATGGGAGCCCTACACCCAGGAAAACGGCAACTACCTGGAGATTAACAACAAGATGGACGGCCAGTCCATGAAGCAGCACCTGAGGAGCAGCTACCTGCAGTACTGGACCCAGACCTACCAGGCACTGCCCACTGTGAATGGAGACGGAGCCACCCTCGTGCCCTACTCGGACGACTCTGGGGGCTCCCCCTGAGCCCCTCTCTGGTGACTCTGAGGGCGCTCAGATGTCCGTAGCCATTGGCTCTAATGTCCCTGCTCCAGAGGTCACAGGTGGGGCCCAGGGAGCCCACCTCCCTCCCCAGCTCTTCCTGAATAAAGCCCTTCTCTCTCTGGCAACTGTCTTTGCCCTCATGACCTCAGCTGCCCGCCCGGTCTCTGTTGGTGTCCAGCTCAGGAAGTGGGGTGCCCCTCTCATTTCAGAGGAGGAAAGAGGGTCAGAGAAGCATCAGCGCCAGGGCTGAGCTCAGGCTGCGGGCACTGATGGGGGAGGGGGT
>NW_006290864.1:6501-8733 GCF_000327345.1 Myotis davidii
CTTCAGTTGATTTGCATCTCTCTGTGATGAGTGGCCTCCATGGCCATCTGTACATACTCAGAATTACTTCCTACAGAACAGGTTCTCAGAATTGGACTAGCTGGCCAAAGACCTGTTAACAAACGCACCCTCAAACTCTTTGCCCCCCGGTCCTCACCCACAGGCCCAGCCTACCCGGCTCCTGCTTCCCACTGTGGGGCCCTCCCGACCTGCATCGCAGGAGACCTGGGCTCAGGGTCCACAGGCAGCCAGCGTGGCCGGTGTCTGGGGATCCAGGTGGTGCTGGGCACAGCCCCAGGCGTGATGTGAGCCGGGCTGTGGCCTGTGTACAAGCCCGGCTCCTGGGAGCGAAGGGCTGAGGGCCCGGGCGAGGGGCCGCTGGCCTGGGAGGGCTCTGCTATCCCAGGGCCCTGAGCGCCCCCCCCAACCCTGGAAGGCAGTGCTGCCAGCTCCACAAAGACAGGAGCCCGGGGTTTGTCCATGGAGCTTCCTCTGTTCCTGAGTGAGACACCCTCCCCGAGCCACACACTGCCTTTCTGCTCTCACACACTCTGCTCAGGCCTCTCTCCCTCTGTCTCTCTGTGTCTCCATTATCTCTGTCTCTCCCTCTGTCTATCTCTCTCTCTCCCTCCCTCTGTCTCTTTGTCTCTCCCTCTGTCTGTCCCATCCTCTCTCTCTCTCTAATGCCCCAGGTCGTAGTCCATTTCTGAAGCTAGGCCCTTCCTCTTCCTCAGGGAAGCCCCCAGGCTGGGAGGGAGCCCCCTTCCCTCCACACCTGTGCCCACCTGAGCCTCCAGTCCTCCCTCCAGGGCTGCTGGTGCTGAGTGTGAGGGGTGCCCTCCCTGAGGGCAGGACCGCCCTGTGCTGCTCTGGGTCCCCACACCCAGCTCGGACTGCACACCCGTGGGCCCTCGGACCCAGGCTCAGCCACGTGGCTGCCCAGGAGCACAGAGCCCTCTCTGTCCGAGTCGACATGCCCCGTCCCCTGTGAACTCCCTTTGCTGGGCTCCGGAGCTCCAGGAGGGGGCCGGACAGGCCTGGAGGGAAGCAGGCCCCCTTCTCTGAGGGTGAGTCCAGGCCCTTGTCAATGAGCCACAATTGCACCCACCAAGGCCCCAACCCTCAGCCCCTGGCCTGGGCCACCTGACTATTACAAGTTACCAGCCCAGGTGCACTGAGGGCACCAGGCACCCACGAACAGCAGATCATGGGCAAGGAGGACCATCCCTGCACCCGTGCACGTGTGTGTGTGTGTGCCCACACCTGCATGACCTTGGCCCTGAACCCGCCTGGAAAGGGGAGCTATGCATGTGACTGTGTATGTGAGTGTCTGTGTGCCCTCACCTGCATGACCTTGGCCCTGAGCCTGGCTGGAATGCAGCTATCCTGGCCCCAGGTATCCTGCCTGGAGGGAGGGGCAGAGGGAGGGGAGGAGAAGGGAACCATCCACAGGCAGCTGCCAGTCCGGCTCCCGGATGTCTCCCGGATGTCTCCCACCCCATAAATACCCCTCTCACAGGCAGGGCCACCAAGACAGGCACACGCACCATGGGGCGCCTGGAGCTGGCTGTCTTAGGCCTCGCCTGCTGCTTGGCAGTAGTGAGCGCCGCAAAGGTAAGCGAGAGCCCAGCGGGCGAGGAGGGGCCCCTGTCTGCTCCCCTAACCCGGCCTGGGAACTGGGTCGGGCACCTCAGGTGGGAGGTAGGGAGGGTAGAGGGTGAAGGGGGGCAGGCAGGTGAGGCGCTGGCAGGAGGAGCCCCCGAGAGCCCACACCCAGCAGGCACTTTCCTGGCCCTTCCTCTGCTCCTGCATCCGCACTCACACGACGGTGCAGACGCAGCTCAAATACAGGACGCCCGCGAACTTGAACGTCAGAAACCACGAATAAGTTCTGTCAGGGGATGGCCATGGCCCCGCACATAAGGGAGCTGGGCCCTGAGCAGGCCAGCAGGTTGCCCATTACAGCACCAGTGTCGGAACAGGAGTGTGGACCTTGATCTATTTAACCTGCAGCCCGGTCCCCGGTCCCCAGTCCCCGAGAGGGGGCAACACCTACCTGCTTGCCAGTGGCCGGGACCCCTCCAGGGTCACTCAGGAGCCTGGGGGCAGCTACAGGGTCTCCTTCCTCAGGGCCCTGCCATGGGGTGAGGAGCGGGGCTTCCACAGGAACCCACAGCTACAGGCGGGTGAGACTAGGGGCCCCACCTGGAAGCTGTCCTGGACCCTAGAGCC
>NW_006290864.1:8868-13341 GCF_000327345.1 Myotis davidii
AGGCCCCGCCCAAGGCCCTGGAGACCCCCCAGCCGCACCCTGGCTGGCAAGGTAGGAGTGGGTGGGTGGTGGGTGTTGGGCTGGCCCTGTGCCTGCAGTGGTGGGGCCACCATCCTCACACCAGCCCCTCTGGTCACCCACAGGGACCCTGAAGGCCAAGGACTTCAAGCAGCCATGCCTGCAAGTCACTCTCACACAGTTAAATACCAGGGGCTCCGAGGACTGCCTCTACCTCAACATCTGGGTCCCCCAGGGCCAGAAGGAAGGTACATCCCCCCACCCCGTGCCCTCCAGGTCCCTGAACCTGTAGAAAGAGGCCCAGCCCTGCCCAACCACTTGGCTGTGTGTGGGCTCCAGAGCTGAAATTCCCTGAAACAAGCACCCAGAGGGGAAGGGGAGGGACATTTGGGGTTATCCGGTCTGCTTCCTGCCTCAGTTTCCCAGAACCTGCCTGTCATGATCTGGATCTACGGAGGAGGCTTTGTCATTGGTTCCGGCCAAGGGTTAAACTTCCTCAGTGACTACATGTACGAAGGGGAGGAGATCGCCACGCGGGGCAACGTCATTGTGGTCACCTTCAACTACCGCCTTGGGCCACTGGGCTTCCTCAGCACTGGGGACGCCAACCTGCCAGGTGTGCTGGGCGCCTTGGGCAAGGGGTGAGGGAGCTGGCAGGGGCCCTTCACCACCACTTTCTCCCTACAACTCCTGACAACCTCCCAGAAAGAGCCAGAATTCTACTGGCAGAGCAAGAAACTAGGGATGGACAGTGAGACACAGGAGCCCATTGGCAGCTATAGTGAGAGAAGAGGCTGCCAGCCCAGCAGGGACCCGGAGACACGAGGAAGCAGGCACAGAGACCCAGGGAGACCTGGGAGTGCGGACAGGGACGCAGGGAGAAACAGAAGATGAGACACTGATGTGGTGACTCAGGGGACACAGAGTCGTAGGACAGACAGACAATAAGAGGGACCGTGTCAGGGAGAGAGATGAGCAGCCTGGCCCTCCTGCTTCTGGTCCCCTACCTGAGCCCCACACCCCCTCCAGCACCTCATTCAACAGCCTCCTGGGACCCGCCCTGCGTCATGCTGAGGCTTGACAGGGGCCTCCACATGGAGGACGCTCTCCCCCCACCCCAGTCCCTGATGGGCTCTCCCACCCGCCCCAGGTAACTACGGCCTTCGGGACCAGCACATGGCCATCGTGTGGGTGAAGAGGAACCTTCGTCTCTCTGCAGGTCGGGGGACCCTAGGAAGGCGGGCCTTCCTCCCAGGTGTTGAGGGGAGCTATCGGAGATGATAGGGACCTGGGAAGCTGAAGTGGGCTGGGGAAGCTGATGGGGGCTGGGGGGAACAGCATGAAGCTGACTATCTGGCTATCTATGGTGGATCCGGGATGGGCAACAGAGACGAGGCCATGGTGACAGGACCTCTGTGTGTCGCAGACCCTCTCTCCCTACAGCACGGGCCTCATCCGGCGAGCCATCAGCCAGAGCGGCGTAGCGCTGGTCCCCTGGGCCATCCAGAAGAACCCTCTATCTTGGGCTAAGGGGGTAAAGCGGAGCTGCAGTGGGGGAGGGGGGAGGGTTACCTCCTGTCCATGCCCTATCCCCGTACCCATCCCCCTCTTCCCTGCAGTGGCCTCACCTACCTGTCTCCCCCGTCCTCCCAGATCGCCAAGAAGGTGGGCTGTCCTTTGGACGATACCGCCAGGATGGCCAAGTGTCTGAAGGTCATCGACCCCCGGGCACTGACGCTGGCCTATAAGATACCCCTGTTGGGCCAGAAGTGTGAGTGGGGGCTCCACATGGGGGGATGGCCATGCTCCCCAAGAAGTGAGGATTGAGGGGCTGCTGTCTGGCCTGTCACCCACTCACTGGCGTCCCTGGAAGCCCGGTGCCGCCGGGGCCCTTGTTGCCTCCGTGGCCTCGAATGGCTATGCCAAGGGTGCCATCCCTACTACTGAGCCTCCCTGGGTCCTGACCCCCTTGGGAAGCTGGTGCACCTTTTCCCCTCACAACGGACAGAAACAGTCATTTGCACCCAATTTTAGGGGCCTCAGACCCAGTGGCTGTCAGTGGGATGGTTTGGCCCCAGGGAGCCTGTGGCGGTCTGCACAGTCTGGGTTGCCACACTGGGGGGTGCTGACCTCTAGCGGACGGGGCCAGGGAAGCTGCTACACACCCGCAGGGCACCCCAGGATATAGAATTATTCAGGCCCCCAGGTCAGGGGACAGGCTGAGGACCCTGGTCTGGATCAGAGGTGACAGGGCTGCCCCCGGCCTAGGGCCTGGCCTGGGGGCACTGGAAGGTGTGAGGACCCCTGCTCTCCATGCAGACCCCTTGCTACACTATTTGGGCCTCCTCCCCGTCGTGGACGGAGACTTCATCCCAGACGACCCCATCAACCTTTTCGCCAATGCGGCCGACATCGACTACATCGCTGGCACCAACGACATGGACGGCTACACCTTTGCCAGCGTTGACGTGCCAGCCATCAATGTGGACTTGCTGACTGTCACGGGGTAAGTAGGACACAGAGCCCAGGGCAGTGCCTGGGGACCTCTTTGGGAGGCATCAGCTAAGGGAGGAGGCCAGCAGGTGGAGGGGGCCATCTGCAGGCCCCTGGCGGGAGACGGTGGGTTGCCTCCCACGGGCCGGGGAAAAGGGTCCAGTGCTGGCTTGGTCCCTGCAGGGAGGACTTCTTCAAGCTGGTCAGCCAGGTCACCATCGCCAAGGGGCCCCGAGGTGCCAATGCCACCTTTGACTTCTACACGGCGCCCTGGGCCCAGGACTCCTCCCAGGAGGCCAAGAAGAAGACGGTGGTGGACTTTGAGACCGACGTCTACTTCCTGATGCCCACGAAGATGGCCGTGGCCCAGCACAGAGCCAACGCCAAGTGAGGGCCTGGGTAGCGGAGGCCCACCTGGGTCATGCACCTGCCCAGTGAGGCCTCTCAGTGGGTAGCTAGGGGTTCAGGGAGGCCCGGGAAAGCCATGATGGTGTCCCCACAGTGCCTGCACCATCTGCCTTGCCCAGGCCTGACGAGACTGAGAAGGCCCCTCCTCACCTCTCAGCTCAGGGGCCTTTACAAAACCCTCCTCATGTTACTGGGAAACCTCTAGTTGGGCTCGGGCTGCCTGTCCCTGTGTCCAATAACAAAGGCTGGTTGGATCATATGAGGCGTTTATTGAGAAGGCCAGCCCACCAAGAAGACGGGGTGCTTACAAGCATTCACATCCTGTCTTCTGGTAAGGTGCAGGGGACAGGACTAAAAAGGGGATGGGCTGGGGTGCTATGTGCAGCCCTGGGGGTCCCCAGACCTCAGCTATTGTAGTCATCACATGATGAGATGATGGGGATGAGATGATGGGGATGAGATGATGGGGATGAGATGATATTTTGACTCCTGGTTGGTCAGTGTGTCCCTGATTATCGGTTCTGCTGCTGGATTCACAGCTGGGTCACCTCCTGCATTGCTTTGCACAGGCCTTCAAAGGAAACTTAAGAAAACCTTAACCCCCTCTTCACATAAGTATGTGTGTTCTAAGATTGAAAATAATAGGGTTACCTTTCAGATTAATTCAGGTGCTCTATCTATCAGGTTATCAGTCCCCCATTCCCTCAGCCCACAGGCCTCCCTGCAGTGTCTGCAGCCTCCCCGCAGCCCCCAGGCCGAGGGGGACAGAACACGGGATGATGGTCTCTGTTGTGGGTTTGGAGTTTGCCAATATTCAAAACAACTGTGGCCTGCTGGTAAACCTCCAGTGAAAATAAAAAGTACATTAGGGATGCCAACACGGAAGGGAGAGAAAGCGGTGCCTAGGAAGTGTAGGATGAAAGCTTTTAGCAACTACATGAACTTGTGTTGTTCATTGGGTGGGTCAGGTATGTGCCCGACGAAGAACATAAACTCATCTGCAGAGAAAAGGAAGGAAGATGCCTCCATAGGCTTTGGGGAGGGAAGTGTGGACACACATGAAATCCCAGAACCACAAACCCCACGGCCTTCCCTTCCCCGGTGCAGGGACCCAGGTCCCTCCTGGGTCTGGGGATTTCCAGGTTCCTCCCTGCTCTCCCCGGGGCCTCCCTCCAGGGCCCAGCTCTGGTCTGGGGGGCCCAGGTGTGCTCCCTGCCAACCTGGGCCATGTCCCTCCCTCCTCAGGAGTGCCCGGACCTACACCTACCTGTTCTCCCACCCCTCTCGCATTCCGTTGTACCCAAGCTGGGTGGGCGCCGACCACGGTGACGACATCCAGTACGTGTTTGGGAAGCCCTTCGACAACCCCCTGGGCTACCGGGCCCAAGACAGGACTGTCTCCAAGGCCATGATCGCCTACTGGACCAACTTTGCCAGAACTGGGTAAGGCGGGTGAGGCTGGGCCAGGCCTCCTGCCACCTGGGCCCACATGCCTGTCCCCTCACGTACCCTTAACCTCGCTGAGCCCCATCCCCCCTGTGTGTGAGGGTAGAG
>NW_006290864.1:13408-15181 GCF_000327345.1 Myotis davidii
AACCCCTGTGTGTGAGGATAGAGTTACTGGTTGGGCACAGAACACATACATGCCAGACCGTGCCCAGGAGACAGTGAGGCCCTGGAGGTTCGGGTCAGCATGGAGGTCTCCAGCCTCCTCTGAGCCCTCAGACCCCACACGGCCTTTTCCTCATCTGCAGGGACCCCAACCAGGGCCACTCGGCTGTGCCCACCCAATGGGAGCCCTACACCCAGGAAAACGGCAACTACCTGGAGATTAACAACAAGATGGACGGCCAGTCCATGAAGCAGCACCTGAGGAGCAGCTACCTGCAGTACTGGACCCAGACCTACCAGGAACTGCCCACCGTGAACCAAGATGGGGTGGCCCCGGTGGCCCCCTCGGACAACTCTTTGGCTGTCCCCGTGCCTCCCTCGAAAGACTCTGAGGCCGCCCCCTGAACCCCCACTGTTGACTCTAAGGGGGCTCAGATGCCCACAACCATTGGCTTCTAATGTCCATGTCCTGGAGGCCACAAGTGGGCCTCAGGGAGCCCACCTCCCTCCCCAGCTCTTCCTGAATAAAGCCCTTCTCTCTCTGGCAACCGTCTTTGCCCTCATGACCTCAGCTGCCCGCCCGGTCTCTGCAGGTGTCCAGCTCAGGAAGGGGGTGCCCCCCTCATTTCAGAGGAGGAAAGAGGGTCAGAGAAGCATCAGCGCCAGGGCTGAGCTCAGGCTGCGGGCCCTGATGGGGGAGTGGGTGGGACATGTGGGCAGCTGCCTCTGGAACACTGGGCCCAGCCTTGGCACGCCCTCAGGGTGGGGGCAGCGGGCTATGTTTAACGGGAATGGCCTGGGAGAGAAACGGATTCGCCTCCAGCTGGGTCCCAGGCAGAGACAGTAAAGCTTCCCGCTGGGCTCAGAGCAGAGGGTACAGGGCTGGGCCTTGGGTGCCTACCGGCAGGGCCAGGGGTGCTGCCTGCTGGCTCTGGCAGAGTCCGGAGGGGAGCGGGAGGCACAGGTCAGACGCAGGGCCATGGCCACCTCAGCAAGGTCTGGGATGGGGCACCGCCTGCACCGAGGGCTCCCCCATCCTGACCTCACATGGCCCGGGTGGTGCGCAATGCGGACACCCCCTGTTTTGGACAATTACTAGGCCTTGAGAGGGGTCATGTGCCCCAGGCCCTCACATCAAGAACTCAAACCCAGGTCTGAGACTCAGGTGGAAACTGTGGAAACCCCCGTTGTAGACAGTTACTGTGAACTGTCCGAACTCAAATGACAGACTCGGAGACAGAAGTGCGGTGAAAGCGAGACCTTGAATGCGCTGTGGAGAGCGGATGTCCGCCCATGGCACAGGCTCCCCTGGGCAGGAACACGGTCCACTGAATCGGCCGTCCTCCGGTTCCTCATTGGCTGCGTGCTATGGGCCCAGCTGTTTCCTGACACGTCCACTAGGTCCTCCCATTGGGCCATATAATAAAATTGGGCTGAGGCCTTTTCTAGTTGCCTCCCCCTCCCCCTGTCTAGCTGAGGCCAGTGCCTGGAGGGTCTCCACCATGATGCCGGCCCACGCCCACAGGGCCTTGGTCTCCCATCCTCGTCTCTCCCCCACCCTTCTCTGTGCCTGGGGAGGTTCAGCCACCGCTTCCATCAGAAGCTGCCCATGCTGGCCCATGTCCTACAGCGCCAGGGCTCCAAGAGGGGTCACCTGCCCCAGGCCCTCACAGCGAGGACTCAAGCCCAGGTCTGAGACACCAAAGCTACCAGGTCAGCTCAGAGCAGGCGTGAGGGCTCAGAGGAGAGAAGGTTC
>NW_006290864.1:15799-21945 GCF_000327345.1 Myotis davidii
CCTGAGGGGAGGAGCTGAAGGAGGAAGACGACAGACAAGAGGTAAAGCTGGGGCTGGGTGGGACGCTGCTCTCAGATGAAGAGACAGGGCCACAGCCTGCAAGCTGAGTCTTTAGTTTAATAGCCAGATCCCATGAGACAAAGTAAGGATGTGGCCAAGATGTTTACAGTGTCTCACAGGTTTGGAATCTACTCAGTTACATGCACCTGAACTCTATCAGTGCTGCATCTCCCCAGCCTCTATCACTTTGCCACCTGGGACCACAGGTTCGGACCATAAGGTCAAGTTTATAACTATAGCCTTTGGTTCTAACTGTGCTGGGAGGGCTTTGTCCTCCAAGCAGGGACTTGCATGTGGCTTTGCCTTGAGAGGACCTGCCCTCTCATTAGTCTGAGGTTTGAACCTGTCCAAACGCTGTAACCACTCTCCACACTTCCCCAGACACAACGCCGCCAGAGAGGCCTTCTCAGGACAGGTTCCCCGAGGGTTCCAATCCGGGAAAGGAAGGCCCCGGCCCTGGAGAACAGAATGCAAAGTCCCCAACAGAGGCCACTGGCCAGTGCTCCCCGCCTCGCCTCCCCAGTGGCAGCGTTGATCTGTCCACACTCCCCCACTTAGTGCAGGTGGATTCCTTTCTGAACTTGAAATCTACCAATTCCTGCATGACCTTGGCCCTGAGCTTGGCTGAAATCGCAGCTATCCTGCCTGGAGGAAAGGATGGAAGGAGGAGGAAGGGAAGGGAACTATCCACAGACAGCTGCCAGCCCCCGCGGCTCCCGGATGTCTCCCGGATGTCCCGCCCCATAAATACCCAGGAGCAGAGGCATGGCCCCTGAGGCAGGCATACGCACCATGGGGCGCCTGGAGCTGGCTGTCTTAGGCCTCGCCTGCTGCTTGGCAGTAGTGAGCGCAGCAACGGTAAGCGAGAGCCCAGCGGGCGAGGAGGGGCCCCTGTCTGCTCCCCTAACCCGGCCTGGGAACTGGGTCAGGCACCGCGGAGGGGAGGGGGGCAGGCAGGTGAGGCGCTGGCAGGAGGAGCCCCGGAGAGCCCACAGCCAGCAGGCACTTTCCTGGCCCTTCCTCTGCTCCTGCATCCGCACTCACACGATGGTCCAGACGCAGCTCAAATACAGGACGCCCGCGAACTTGAACGTCAGAAACCACGAATAAGTTCTGGTACAGGCGCTCTCAGGGCACACAGGGTGACTGACGCCAAACACAAACAAAACCCCAGGTCACTGGCGTCCTCAGTGCTGATGTGCAGAGTCCCCCTTGGCCACCAGGGCCCTCAGGGTGTTCCTCTGTCCGGGGATGGCCCTGCACAGAAGGGAGCTGGGCCCTGAGCCGCCCAGCAGGTTGCCCATCACAGCCCCCAGCGTCGGAACAGGAGTCTGGACCTCAGTCTACCCCGCCCCCAGGCCCCGAGAGGGAGCTACACCCACCTGCTTCGGAGTGGCCGGGGTCCCTCCATGTTGATTCAGGAGCCTCAGGGCAGAGACAGGCTCCCTTTCCTCAAGGCCCTGCCCATGGTGTGAGGAGCGGGGCTTCCACATGAACCCACACTACAGGCAGGCGTTACTAGGGGAAGCTCCTTGTAGCTGTGTCAGGGCCCTTTGAGCCTGCTGGGGTCACCACACCCCACTGGCCGGCCGGCCTGCGCCCCCTGAGCCTGGCCCTCTCCCCAGCTGGGTGTGGTGCCCACAGAAGGGGGCTTCGTGGAGGGCTTCAACAAGAAGCTGGGCCTCTTTGGCATCGGCGGCCGCTCTGTGGACATCTTCAAGGGCATCCCCTTTGCTGCCCCACCCAAGGCCCTGGAGAACCCCCAGCCGCACCCCGGATGGCAAGGTGGGAGTGGGTGGGTGGGTGCTGAGCTGGTTCTGGGCCTGGGGTGGCGGGTGGGGCCACGATCCTCACGCCAGCCCCTCTGGTCACCCACAGGGACCCTGAAGGCCAAGGACTTCAAGCAGCCATGCCTGCAAGTCACTCTCGCCCAGGACGACACCGAGGGCTCTGAGGACTGCCTCTACCTCAACATCTGGGTCCCCCAGGGCCAGAAGGAAGGTGCATCCCCCCACCCCATGCCCTCCTGGTCCCCAAGCCTGCATGAAGCGCCCAGGCAGCCAGAGGCCCAGCCCTGCCCAGCCCCTTGGCTGTGTGTGGGCTCCAGAGCTGAAATTCCCTGAAACAAGCACCCAGAGGGGATAGGGAGGGGCAGCTGAGGTCATGGGGCCTGCTCTCCTGCCTCAGTTTCCCAGAACCTGTCTGTCATGATCTGGATCTATGGAGGAGGCTTCCTCCTGGGGTCTGCCCACGATAAAAGTTTCTTCAATAACTATGAGTACGACGGGGAGGAGATCGCCACACGGGGCAACGTCATTTTGGTCACCTTCAACTACCGTCTCGGGGCACTGGGCTTCCTCAGCACTGGAGACGCCAACCTGCCAGGTGTGCTGGGCGCCGTGGGCTGGCGTGAGGGAGCAGTTGGGGGTCCCTTCAGCACTGCTTTCTCCCAACAACTCCCAGAGAGACCCAGAATTCTACTGGCAGAGCAGGAAGCTGGGGATGGACTGTGAGACACAGGAGCCCATCGGCAGCTATAGTGAGAGAAGACGCTTCCAGCCTGGCAGCCAGGGACACTAGGGAGCAGGGACAGGGACCCAGTGAGAGACAGAAGATGAGACACTGAGGTGGTGACTAGGGGGACACAGGGCCATGGGACAGACAGGAGGGACGGTGTCAGGGAGAGAGATGAGCAGCCTGGCCCTCCTGCTCCTGGTCCCTTACCTGAGCCCCACACCCCCTCCAGCACTTCATTCAACAGCCTCCTGGTACCTGCCCTGCGTCATCCTGGGGCTTGACAGGGGCCTCCACATGGAGGACGCTCTCCCCCGACCCCAGTCCCTGATGGGCTCCCCATCCACCCAGGTAACTATGGCCTTCGGGACCAGCACATGGCCATCGTGTGGGTGAAGAGGAACATTGCGGCCTTCGGGGGAGACCCCGACAACATCACCATCTTTGGAGAATCAGCCGGAGGTGTCAGCGTCTCTCTGCAGGTTGGGGGACCCTGGGAGGGCAGATCCTCCACCTAGGATGTTGCGGGAGGGGACCTGGAGGGTAGGTTATGGGAGCTGGGGGAGCTGACAGGGCCTCGGGGAGCAGATGGGAACTGGGGAAGCTGCTGGAGACCAGAGGAGCTGATTGGGGCGGGGGGAGCTGATGGAAACTGGGGGAGCTGACAGGGCATGGAGAGCTGTTGGGGGCTGTGCGGATCAGCATGGAGCTGACAGTCTGCTTGTCCCTGGTGGCACCCGGGTGGGCTGGAGAGGCGAGGCCGTGGTGACAGGACCTCTGTGTGTCGCAGACCCTCTCTCCCTACAACAAGGGTCTCATCCAACGAGCCATCAGCCAGAGCGGCGTAGCGCTGGTCCCCTGGGCCATCCAGAAGAACCCTCTCTCCTGGGCCAAGGGGGTAAATGGGACCTGCGGTGGGGGAGTGGGGAGTGTTACCTCCTGTCCATGCCCTGTCCCGGTCCTCATGGCCCCCCGCACTGGCTTCACCTACCTGTCTCCCCCCAACCCCCAGATCGCCAAAGAGGTGGGCTGCCCCCTGGACGACACCGCCAGGATGGCCGAGTGTCTGAAGGTTACCGACACCCAGACCCTGACACTTGCCTATAAGGTGCCCCTGTTGGGCCAGAAGTGTGAGTGGGGGCTCCATATGGGGGGGACGGCCATGCTCCCAAAGATGTGAGGATGTTCTGGGTCTGCAGACTGGTCTGTCACCCGCTCACTGGCGTCCCTGGGAGCCCGGTGCCGCAGGGGCCCTAGTTGCCTCCGTGGCCTCGAATGTCTGTGCTGAGGGCGCCATCCCTCCCTCTGAGCCTCCCTGGGTCCTGACCCCCTTGGGAAGCTGGTGCACCTTTTCCCCCAACAACGGACAGAAACAGTCATTTGCACCCAATTTTAGAGGCCTCAGACCCAGTGGCTGTCAGCGGGATGGTTTGGCCCCAGGGAGCCTGTGGCATCTGCACAGTCTGGGTCGCCACACTGGGGGGTGCTGACCTCTAGCGGACGGGGCCAGGGAAGCTGCTCCACACCCGCAGGGCAGCCCAGGCCTTATAATTATCCAGGCCTCATGTCAGGGGACAGGCTGAGGACCCTGGTCTGGATTAGAGGAAACAGGGCTGCCCCCTGGCCTAGGGCCTGGCCGGGGGCCCCTGAAAGGTGTGAAGTCCCTCCTCTCTACACAGACCCCTTCCAGTACTATTTGGGCCTCCTGCCTGTCGTGGACGGAGACTTCATCCCCGATGACCCCATCAACCTTTTTGCCAACGCGGCTGACATCGACTGCATCGCTGGCACCAACGACATGGACGGCTACACCTTTGCCAGCATTGACGTGCCGGCCATCAACGTGGACTTGCTGACTGTCACGGGGTAAGTAGGACACAGAGCCCAGGGCAGTGCCTGGGGACCTCTTTGGGAGGCATCAGCTAAGGGAGGAGGCCAGCAGGTGGAGGGGGCCATCTGCAGGCCCCTGGCAGGGGGATGGGGGGTGTCCTCCCACTGGCCAGGTAAAAGGGTCCAGTGCCGGCTTGATCCCTGCAGGGAGGACTTCTTCAAGCTGGTCAGCCAGGTCACCATCGCCAAGGGGCCCCGAGGTGCCAATGCCACCTTTGACTTCTACACGGCGTCCTGGGCCGAGGACTCCTCCCAGGAGGCCAAGAAGAAGACGGTGGTGGACTTTGAGACTGACGTCCTCTTCCTGATGCCCACGAAGATGGCCATGGCCCAGCACAGAGCCAACGCCAAGTGAGGGCCCGGGCATGGGAACCCATCTGGGTCTTACACCTGCCCAGCCAGGCCTCCCGGGGGGTGGCTCAGGGGGTCAGGGAGGCCCAGGACAGCCGTGATGGGGTCCCAGTGGTGCCTGCACCATCGGCCTTGCCCAGGCCTGACGAGACTGAGAAGACCCCTCCTCACCTCCCAGTTCAGGGGCCTTTACAAAACCCTCCTCATGTTACTGGGAAGCCCCCGGGTGGGCTCGGGCTGCCTGTCCCTGTGTCCAATCACGAAGGCCGGGTTGAACATATGAGGCGTTTATTGAGAAGGCCAGCCCACCAAGAAGACGGGGTGCTAACAAGCATTCACATCCTGTCGTCCAACAGGTGCAGGGGGCAGGACTCTAAAGGGGAAGGGGCTGGAGGGCTACTTGCAGCCCTGGGGGTCCACAGACCTCAGCTATTGTAGTCATCACATGAGATGATGTTTTGACTCCTGGTGGGTCAGTGTGTCCCTGATTATCGGTTCTGCTGCTGGATTCACAGCTGAGTCACCTCCCGCATTGCTTTGCACAGGCCTTCAAAGGAAACTTAAGAAAACCTTAACCCCCTCTTCACATAAGTATGTGTGTTCTAAGATTGAAAATAATAGGGTTACCTTTCAGATTAATTCAGGTGCTCTATCTATCAGGTTATCAGTCCCCCCTTCCCCGGTCAGGGACCCAGGTCCCTCCTGGGTCTGGGGATTTCCCGGCTCCTCCCTGCTCTCCCCGGGGCCTCCCTCCAGGCCCAGCTCTGGGCTGGGCAGCCCAGGTGAGCTCCCTGCCAACCTGGGCGGTGTCCCTCCCTCCTCAGGAGTGCCCGGACCTATACCTACCTGTACTCCCACCCGGCTCACAATCCGTTGTACCCAAGCTGGGTGGGCGCCGACCATGGTGATAACCTTCAGTACGTGTTTGGGAGACCTTTCGCCACCCCCCTGGGCTACCGGGCCCAAGACAGGACTGTCTCCCGGACCATGATCGCCTACTGGACCAACTTTGCCAGAACTGGGTAAGGCGGGTGAGGCTGGGCCAGGCCTCCTGCCACCTGGGCCCACATGCCTGTCCCCTCACGTACACCTAACCTCCCTGAGCCCCATACCCCCTGTGTGTGAGGATAGAGCTCCTGGCTGGGCCCACATCATATACATGCCAAGGCTGTGCCCAGGAGACAGTGAGGTGCCCTGGTGGTTCGGGTCAGCATGGAGGTCTCCAGCCTCCTCTGAGCCCTCAGACCCCACACGGCCTTTTCCTCATCTGCAGGGACCCCAACCAGGGCCACTCGGCTGTGCCCACACAATGGGAGCCCTACACACACAAA
>NW_006290864.1:22059-23320 GCF_000327345.1 Myotis davidii
ATCTGCAGGGCCCCAACCAGGGCCACATGGCTGTGCCCACCCAATGGGAGCCCTACACCCAGGAAAACGGCAACTACCTGGAGATTAACAACAAGATGGATGGCCAGTCCATGAAGCAGCACCTGAGGAGCAGCTACCTGCAGTACTGGACCCAGACCTACCAGGCACTGCCCACCGTGACCGGGGACGGGGCCGCTCCCGTGCCCCCCTCGGACGACTCTTTAGCCATCCCCATGCCCCCCTCGGACAACTCTGAGGCTGCCCCCTGAGCCCCCCACTGGTGACTCTGAGGGGGCTCTGATGCCTGCAGCCATCGGCTTCTAATGTCCCGACCCCAGAGGCCACACGTGGGACACAGGGAGCCCACCTCCCTCCCCAGCTCTTCCTGAATAAAGCCGCTTCTCTCTCTGGCAACCCTCTTTGCCCTCATGACCTACGCTGCCCCAACAGTCTCTGCCTGTGTCTGGCTCAGGAAGTGGTGTGCCCCCCTCAATTCAGAGGAGACAAGAGGGTCAGAGAAGGGTCAGCCCTGAGAGGTGCCACGGGCCCCATGGGCAGTTGCCTCCGGACCAGTGGACCCAGCTTCGGCCAAGACTTCTGGATGGGGGGAGCGGGCTCTGTTTAACCGGAATGGCCTGGGAGGGAAACGAAATTGCCTCCAGCTGGGTCCCAGGAGAGACAGTACCCGGGCTCAGAGCAGAGGGTACAGGGCTGGGCCTTGGGTGCCCACCAGCAAGGCCAGGGGTGCTGCTCGCTAGAGTCTGAAGCAGAGCAGATGGCAGAGGTCAGACGCAGGGCCATGGCCACCTCAGCAGGGTCTGGGACAGGGCACCGCCTGCACCGAGGACTCCCCCGTTGTGACCTCACATGGCCCGGGCGGTGGGCACTGTGCATCCCTGCGTTGTAGACAGTTACTGGGAGACATGCTCACCTTTCAAGCGAGACCTTGACTGCACTCTGGAGAGCGGGTGTCCGCCCATGGCACAGGCTCACACGGGGCGGGAACACAGCCCACTTAATCAGCCTCCTCCGGTTCCTCATTGGCTGCGTGCTATGGGCTCAGCTGTTTCCTGACACGTCCACTAGTCCTCCCATTGGGCCATTTAGTAAAATGGGCTGAGGCCTTTTCTAGTTGCTCCCCCCTCCCCCTGTCTAGCTGAGGCCAGTACCTCGAAGGTCTCCCACATGATGCCGGCCCACACCCACAGGGCCTTGGTCTCCCATCCTCGTCCCCCCCCCCTCCCTTCTCTGTGCCTGGGGA
>NW_006290864.1:23456-26276 GCF_000327345.1 Myotis davidii
CCCCCAGCCTGTCTACCCTTCAGGACCAGTGACTCTAAACTGGTCACAGCCTGAGAGGAGGACCTCAGACCTCACAGCCCTGGGTTCCTCTGGCCAGCGGGGAGGGGGCAGGAATCAGCACGTCTATCCTGCAAACCCGCACTCACCTGGGACTCCTCAGACCACGTGCAGTGCGGGCAGGCGAGGGGGGCGGCCCAGCGCCTGGTCCTGGGTGAAATGAAGCCTGTGAAGGGCGGCAGCTCCTGGTTCCCGGGCCCAGCTGTCGCCTTAAATGAGCTGCATCACAAATCCTTCCCCGCACACAGCGCCGCCAGAGAGGCCTTCCCAGGATGGATTCCCGGAGGGTTCTGTTGTATCATAAATCAGCGAGTGAGATACAGGACCCCTTAATGAGCCAATTCATTAGGAGTCATTTCTTGCGCTCAGCCCAGAGGGAGGTGTCTCTTCCAAATCTCTGAGCCGCACATACAGGAAGTTTCCCGTATGTATACTTTCGAGCCTCTTTGTTTGCAGATATTACAGAGAACTCTGTGAGTTATTGTTGCAGACCGTTGTAACCTTGAATACAGAATGAGTTAGTACCTGGCATACGAATAGGGGAATTGTCATCAGTATTAGTCTATATTAGTCTATTACATTGGATGGCTAGCTTGCAAGGTCAGACAGTTACGTTTATCTTTTTCTATTGTTTGAACTGAAAACAAAGTCATAAGAGACTGTCTTAAAGTGATAGAATTTAGAATGACAGTTTACAGGACTAGGGACTACCTAACAATAGCAGACAGCTTCAAACAGCAGTTTGGTATACAACATGGAGGTTATAATTCTTCAGATCCAATCCCATAAGGAAGGCCCGGCCCTGGAGAACAGAATGCGAAGTCCCCGACAGAGGCCCCTGGCCAGTGCTCCCCGCCTTGCCTCCCCAGTGGCAGCTGTGATCTGTCCACACTCCCCCACTTACTGCTGGCGGGTTCCGTTCTGAACTTGGAATCTAAGAATTGCTCATGGTGGGCAGAAGAAGCCACAAACCCAGCCAAACTCCTCCCTCTTTCATCAAAGGAAGGCAGCCCCATCCTGGCTCAGGAGCTGGTCCTTGCAAGTGTCTTTAAACAATCGGGGTAAAATATAAATCACATAAAATACTATAGTTTAAAGATTTATGCGTTCAATTCAGTGATATTAACTGCAGTCACACTATTGTGCAACCGTCACCACCATCTAGTCCCAAATCATTGCATCACTCCAAACAGAAACTTGTATCCAGTCATCACTATCTCCCCTCTCCCAACTGCTGCTATTCAACTTCCTGTCTCAGTCACTGCCTAGTCTAAACATTTTTCTTTATTATTGATTTTCTTTTCAGACAGGGAAGGAGAGAGAAAAACATGGATCTGATAGAACACAGAGCGGCAGCCTCCTGCACGCCCCCTCCTGGGGACTGAGGCGGGCATGTGCAGTATTGGCAATGCGAAGGGTGACCTGTGGGTGCATGGGGAGATGGGAAGACACTCAACCAATTGAACCACACTGGCCGGACTATTTGAAATTGTGTTGCTGAGAGTATTGCAGATGCCTGCCATTTGCCCTCTGCCCCTCTCCACCCAGCTCCCACCCCAGCCCAGCCTCTCCCCTGTCTATTGTCTATGAATATATGCCTATAAGTTCTCGATTAATCTCTGCTGCCCTCCCTCCACCTTCACTCCGGGATCTGTCCATCTGTTCCATGCTTCCATGTCGATGGTTCTGTTTTATTCGTCACAGTTTATTTGGTTCATTAGATTCCACATGAGTGAGATCATGTGACACTTACCTTTCTCCCACTGGCTTATTAAGCTCAGCATAATACTCTCCAGGTCTGCCCAAGCTGTCTCAAAGGGTACGAGTCCCTTCGTTTTCACTGCTATTTAGTATTCCATGGTGTAAGTGTACCACAGCCTTTTTTCATCCACTCATCTATTGATGGGCACTTGGGCTGTTACCAGATCTTGGCTATTGACAATAACACTGCTATGAACATGGGGGTGCACACATCCTTCCTGACTGTGCTTCGGGATATGCTGGGGTCCAGCCCCAGCGGGTCCAGGGATCCCCAAAGGTGTGGATGGAGTCAGAACCTAGAGACAGAACCTGGCTGGAGAACCTAGCAAGAGAACATGGATACCGAACCTGGCTGGAGATCCTAACCAGAACGTGGCTGGAGATCCTGGCTAGGCTGTTGATCAACTGAACGCTTTCTCCGTGTCATTCCTTCTTCGCCGACTCCGTCCACACCTTTGGGGAACCCCTGGAACAGGATTCCCATAGGTAAGCCCCCCGCCCCATTGAGAACCCCCACATTCGGGACGGATAGGACTCCACCGTAGGAAGAGGGTGGATAGTCTTCGCCAACTCCGTCCACACCTTGGGGAACCCCTGGAACAGGATTCCCATAGGTAAGCCCCCCGCCCCATTGAGAACCCCCACATTCGGGACGGATAGGACTCCACCAGGGTGCTGCAAACCCCCCTATAGAGGATAAGTAGGGTAAGAAGGTGGATAGTACAGAACTTAGATTGAGAAGATGTGCCATACTGAGTCGAAAGAAAGAAGACCCTATATAGATTTTTAGATTGAGAAGAAGTGCCACACCGAGTCTAAAGAAAAAAGACTCCGTATTGATCTTTTAACACATATGCTTGCTAGCAGAGGAGTTAAAGTTACTCCCAGTTAGTCAGAATGTTTTTTCCAAGAAGTATGTCCATGCTTTCCTGAGGAAGGAAAGGTGCCGGAAAGGTAAATGTAGAGGCATGGGAGAAGGTAGTTCCAAGGAGCCTTATCCTT
>NW_006290864.1:26477-27344 GCF_000327345.1 Myotis davidii
CCAGCAGATGGTAGAAAAGCTAGAAGTGGAAGCTACTCTCTCAGCCAAGTCCGAGGACTCTGAGTAAATCAGCAAAAGAAACTTTCATTTAGCAGAAACTCACTTATTTCGTCAAATGGAAAGACTTACCTACAGGAGCCTGGAAGGGACCTGATGTACTTTTAACCTGGGGGAGAGGAGATGCTTGTATATTTCCACAGGATGCAGACTCACCTGTGTGGATTCCAGACCGTCTAATCCAACCTTATGTCACACCACCCTCCGTCTCCGCCTCCTCCTCCTCCTCCCCGGTATTATCCATATTGGCCGACCCAGAGGGCACAGCTGACTCCTCCCTGGACACCGACACCACCATCAAGCACGGCCTGATGGACCCTTTGATGCAGCCGTTCAACTCGCTGACGTTTCGGGAGGCCCATCACCAATGATGACGCCTGTAGCCAGATCAACAAGGACAACAAAACCCCCGACTTGAGGCCAGCTGAAATCCCTTGACTGAAGAGGCCAGCAACCTTCTATAGGAACAAGGCTCCTTGTGCATCCATTCACTATGTTTATAGTTATGCTCACTGTCATTGCTTGCCAGTCTTCTTCCGAGTCTTCAACGGCCCAATCTGAGAGGTGGCCACTGATTTACATGCGCTATCATTTAAAAAAGGGGGGGGGGCGGAATTTGCCGGGAGCTGGTCCATCCTTGCTGCTTGACAAAGTCACTGCAGGGAAGAAACATCTGCACAGCATATGTTTCAAGGGACCTGGCATATATGGCATACTGTTCTTAATATGTTTGCTCACCTTCTTGGCGCTATGTGTTTTAACCAAGGTCACCTCTCCGAGAAAGGTTGTTTCCCCAGGTAGGGATGTGCC
>NW_006290864.1:27744-28192 GCF_000327345.1 Myotis davidii
AAGGCTGCTGATCAACTGAACGCTGTCTCTGTGTCATTCCTTCTTCGCCGACTCCATCCACACCTTTGGGGACCCCTGGACCCGCTGGGGCTGGACCCCAGCAGGGATACTTAGGATATCCCCAGAGGTGGGATCACTGGGTCAAACGGCAGCTCCATTTTTAATTTTCTGAGGCAGCTCCATACTGTTTTCCGTAGTCGCTGCACCAATTTACAATCCAGCCAGCAGTGCATTTGGGTTCCCTTTTCTCTACATCCTCGCCTGCACTTGTTATTTGTTAACTTTTTTATGACAGCCATTCCAACAGGTGTAAAGTGTTATCTCATTTTGGTTTTGATTTGCGTTTTCCTAATTATTAGTAGCGTTGATCATCTTTTCCTGTCAGTTGGCTACCTGAGTGTCCTCTTTAGAAAAATGTCTATTCAAGTGCTCTGCCCATTTTTTACAA
>NW_006290864.1:28570-29905 GCF_000327345.1 Myotis davidii
GGGTCCCAGGGCAGCCAGCGTGGCCGGTGTCTGTGGATCCAGGTGGTGCTGGACACACCCCCAGGCATGAATTGAGCCAGGCTGTGGCCTGTGTACAAGCCCGGCTATAGGTAGCGAAGGGCTGAGGGGCCGGGGCGAGGAGCTGCTGGCCTGGGAGGGCTCTGCTGTTCCGGGGCCCTGAGCGCCCCCCAACCCTGGAGAAGGCAGTGCTGCCAGCTCCACAAAGACAGGAACCCGGGGTTTGTCCATGGAGCTTCCTCTGTTTTCGAGTGAGACACCCTCCCCGAGCCACACGCTGCCTTTCTGCTCTCACACACTCTGCTAAGACCTCTCTCCCTCTGTCTCTCTGTGTCTCCATTATCTCTGTCTCTCCCTCTGTCTGTCCCACCTTCTATCTCTCTCTAATGCCCCAGGTCGTAGTATTTCTGAAGCCAGGCCCTTCCTCTTCCTCAGGTAAGCCACCAGCCTGAGCGGGAGCCCCCTTCCTTCCACACCTGTGCCCACCTGAGCCTCCAGTCCTCCCTCCAGGGCTGCTGGTGCTGAGTGTGAGGGGTGCCCTCCCTGAGGGCAGGACCTCCCTGTGCTGCTCTGGGTCCCCACACCCAGCTCGGACTGCACACCCGTGGGCCCTCGGACCCAGGCTCAGCCACGTGGCTGCCCAGGAGCACACAGCCCTCTCTGTCCGGAGTCGACATGCCCAGTCCCCTGTGAACTCCCTTTGCTGGGCTCCGGAGCTCCAGGAGGGGGCCGGAGCGGAGCTCGAAGTGGGGGCCAGGCCACGCCTGGTGGGAAGCAGGCCCCCTTCCCTGAGGGTGAGCCCAGGCCCTTGTCAATGAGCCACAATGCAGGGCGCTGTGCACCCAGCCGAGTCCCTGTAGCCCCTGCCAAGGGCCACCTGACCATTCCCAGTAACTGGCCCAGGTGGGCTGAGGGCACCAGCCACCCAGATCCGCAGGTCCTGGCAAAGGTGGACCATCCCCGCCTGGGAACAGTAGCTATGCATGTGTGTGTGTGTCTGAGTATGTGTGCCCACAACTGCATGACCTTGACCCTGAGCCTGGCTGGAAACGGCAGCTATCCTGGCCCCAGGTGTCCTGCCTGGAGGAATGGGCAGAGGGAGGGGAGGGGAAGGGAACCATCCACAGGCAGCTGCCAGCCCCGGCTCACGGATGTCTCCCGGATGTCCCGCCCCATAAATACCCCTGCTCAGAGGCAGGGGCCCCGAGACAGGCACACGCACCATGGGGCGCCTGGAGCTGGCTGTCTTAGGCCTCACCTGCTGCTTGGCAGTAGTGAGCACAGCAACGGTAAGCGAGAGCCCAGAGGGGGAGGAGG
>NW_006290864.1:30036-36902 GCF_000327345.1 Myotis davidii
AGGCCCTGCCTGGAGGGAAGCAGGCCCCCTTCCCTGAGGGTGAGCCCAGGCCCTTGTCAATGAGCCACAATGCAGGGCATTGTGCACCCAGCCGAGTCCCTGTAGCCCCTGCCCAGGACCACATGACCATTCCCAGTAACCGGCCCAGTTGGGCTGAGGGCACCAGCCACCCGGATCCACGGGTCCTGGCAAAGGTGGACCATCCCCGCCTGGGAAGAGTAGCTATGCATGTTTGTGTCTGTGTGTCTGAGTGTGTGTGTGCCCGCACCTGCATGACCTTGGCCCTGAGCCTGGCTGGAAACGGCAGCTATCCTGGCCCCAGGTGTCCTGCCTGGAGGAATGGGCAGAGTGAGGGGAGGGGAAGGGAACCATCCACAGACAGCTGCCAGCCCTGGCTCCCGGATGTCTCCCGGATGTCCCGCCCCATAAATACCCCTGCTCAGAGGCAGGGGCCCCGAGACAGGCACACGCACCATGGGGCGCCTGGAGCTGGCTGTCTTAGGCCTCACCTGCTGCTTGGCAGTAGTGAGCACAGCAACGGTAAGCGAGAGCCCAGAGGGTGAGGAGGGGCCCCTGTCTGCTCCCCTAACCCGGCCTGGGAACTGGTTCAGACACCTCAGGTGGGAGGTAGGGAGGGTAGAGGGTGAAGGGGGGCAGGCAGGTGAGGCGCTGGCAGGAGGAGCCCCCGAGAGCCCACACCCAGCAGGCACTTTCCTGGCCCTTCCTCTGCTCCTGCATCCACACGCACACGACGGTGCAGACGCAGCTCAAATACAGGACGCCCGCGAACTTGAACGTCAGAAACCACGAATAAGTTCTGGTACAGGCGCTCTCAGGGCACACAGGGTGACTGACGCCAAACACAAACAAAACCCAGGGTCACTGGCGTCCTCAGTGCTGATGTGCGGAGTCCGCCTTGGCCACCAGGGCCCTCAGGGTGTTCCTCTGTCCGGGGATGGCCATGGCCCCGCACAGAAGGGAGCTGGGGCCTGAGCAGACCAGCAGGTTGCCCATCACAGCCCCCGGCGTCAGAACACGAGTCTGGACCTTGGTCTAGTTCAACCCGGAGCCTGGCCCCCGAGAGGGCGACACCCACCTGTATGTTGGTGACCGGGGCCCCTCCAGGGTCACTCAGAAGCCCGGGGCAGCTGCAGGGCTTCCTTCCTCAGGGCCCTGCTATGGGGTGAGGACCGGGGCTTCCACAGGAACCCACAGCTACAGGCGGGTGAGACTAGGAGCCCTACTGGAAGCTGTCCTGGACCCCTAGAGCCAGCAGGGGTGGCCCCACCCCACCCAGCCTGTGCCCCCTGATTCTGGCCCTCTCCCCAGCTGGGCGTGGTGCACACGGAAGGGGGCTTCGTGGAGGGCGTCAACAAGAAGCTCGGCCTCTTCGGCATCGGCGGCCGCTCCGTGGACATCTTCAAGGGCATCCCCTTCGCCGCCCCGCCCAAGGTCCTGGAGAACCCCCAGCCGCACCCCGGCTGGCAAGGTAGGAGTGGGTGGGTGGGTGCCGGGCTGGCCCAGTGCCTGGGGTAGCGGGTGGGGCCACCATCCTCACGCCAGCCCCTCTGCCCTCCCACAGGGACCCTGAAGGCCAAGGACTTCAAGCAGCCATGCCTGCAAGTCACTCTCGCCCAGGACGACACCGAGGGCTCTGAGGACTGCCTCTACCTCAACATCTGGGTCCCCCAGGGCCAGAAGGAAGGTGCATCCCCCCACCCCATGCCCTCCAGGTCCCTGAACCTGCATGAAGCACCCAGGCAGCCAGAGGCCCAGCCCTGCCCAGCCCCTTCGCTTGTGGGGGCTCCAGAGCTGAAATTCCCTGAAACAAGCACCCAGAGGGCATAGGGAGGGGCTGCTGGGGTAACGGGGCCTGCTCTCCTGCCTCAGTTTCCCAGAACCTGCCTGTCATGATCTGGATCTACGGTGGAGGCTTCTACGCCGGGTCCGCCGAAGGAGAAAGCTTCTTCAATAACTATGACCACGACGGGGAGGAGATCGCTACGCGGGGCAACGTCATTGTGGTCACCTTCAACTACCGCCTCGGGCCACTGGGCTTCCTCAGCACTGGCGACGCCAACCTGCCAGGTGTGTCAGGAGCCTTGGGCCAGGGGTGAGGGAGCAGTTGGGGGGCCCTTCAGCACCGCTTTCTCCCAACAACTCCTGACAGTCTCCCAGAGAGACCCAGAATTCTACTGGCAGAGCAGGAAGCTGGGGATGGACAGTGACACACAGGAGCCCATCCGCACTGTAGGGAGAGAAGAGGCTGCCAGCCAGCCCGGCAGGGACCCAGGATGACCAGGGAGCAGGGACAGGGACCCAGGATGACCAGGGAGTGGGGACAGGGACCCAGGACGACCAGGGAGAGGGACACGGACCCAGGATGACCAGGGAGTGGGGACAGGGTTCCAGGGAGACCAGGAACTGTGGACAGGGACCCAGGGAGAGATAGAAGATCAGACACTGAGGTGGTGACTCAGGGGACACAGAGCCATGGGACAGACAAAGAGGGACAGTGTTAGGGAGAGAGATGAGCAGCCTGGCCCTCGTGGTCCTGGTACCCTACCTGAGCCCCACACCCCCTCCAGCACCTTCATTCAACAGCCTCCTGGGACCTGCCCTGCACCATCCTGGGGCTTGACAGGGGCCTCCACATGGAGGACTCTCTCCCCCCACCCCGGTCCTGATGGGCTCCCCCATCCGCCCCAGGTAACTACGGTCTTTGGGACCAGCACATGGCCATCGCGTGGGTGAAGAGGAACATTGCGGCCTTCGGGGGGGACCCCAACAACATCACCATCTTTGGGGAATCAGCCGGAGCTGCCAGCATCTCTCTGCAGGTCGGTAGACCCCTGGAGGGCGGGCCTTCCTCCCAGGGTGTTGGGGGAGCTAATGGGGGCTGTGGGGAACAGCATGAACCTGATAGTCTTGCAGTTTCTGGCTGAGCCTGGGTGTGGGAAGGAGAGGCAAGACCGTGGTAACAGAACCTCTGTGTGTCGCAGATCCTCTCTCCCTACAACAAGGGCCTCATCCGGCGAGCCATCAGCCAGAGCGGCTCGGGAGTGGCCTCCTGGGCCATCCAGAGGAACCCTCTCCACTGGGCCAAGCAGGTAAAAGGGATCTGCAGTGGGGGATGGGGGAGGGTTACCTCCTGTCCATGCCCCGTCCAGGTCACCATGGCCGTCTGCCCCGCAGTGGCCTCACCTACCTGTCCCCCTGCAACCCCCAGATCGCCAAGAAGGTGGGCTGCCCCGTGGACGATACCGCCAGGATGGCCAAGTGTCTGAAGGCCACCGACCCCCGGGTCCTGACACGGGCCCATAAGATTAACCTTCTCGGCAAGGCATGTGAGTGGGGGCTCCACATGGGGAGCTGGCCATGCTCCCCAAGAAGTGAGGAAGTTCCAGGTCTGCGGCCTAGCCCATCACCCGCTCACTGGCACCTGTAGGCAGTGACCTGATGCCTGTGTGGCCCCACTGGCTGTGCTGAGGGCACCATCCCGCCGTCTTATCCTCCCTGGGTCCTGACCCCTTTGGGAAGCAGGTGCACATTTGGGCGCACCCCCAACCATGCCAAGTACAGTCATTTGCACCCAATTGTAGGGACCAGACCAAGCACCTTTGAACTAATACCAGCAGTCACCTCTGGTGGTCCGTGAGTTCTGAAAGGTTGGCAACCACTGACCTAGCTGACCGCTGACTCTCCTGAGCCAGCCGTGCGATCTCCTCAGGGGCCATTCAGGCTTCCGGGGGGAGAGGGGGCAATGTGGACATGGCACTGGGCCTGGCTCACAGGCCAGCACAACCAGCCCTCACTCCAGAGGCTCCTCACTTGCTCTTGGTCTTCCTCCTCCCGATTCTGGCCGCGCAATAAGAGAGGGAGATAAGGACGCCCACTCCAGGACGGGACAGGTGCGGCCTCGGGCCCAGTGGCTGTCAGCGGGATGGTTTGGCCCCAGGGAGCCTGTGGCAGTCTGCACACAGCCTGGGTAGCCACACTGGGGGGTGCTGACATCAGCAGGTGGGGCCAGGGAAGCTGCTCCACACCCGCAGGGCAGCCCAGGACATAGAATTATCCAGCCCCATGTCAGGGGACAGGCTGAGGACCTTGGTCTGGATCAGAGGAGGCAGGGGCTGCACCCGGGCATGAGGCCTGGCAGGGGGCTCTGGAAGGTGCTAGAACCCGCCGCTCTCCATGCAGCCGACGTGTTAGTCCTCGTCCCTGTCATTGATGGAGACTTTATCCCTGATGAGCCCATCAACCTTTTTGCCAACGCGGCCGACATTGACTACATCGCTGGCACCAACAACATGGATGCCCACTTCCTTGTCAGATTTTTCGTACCGGCCGTCGACATTGACCTGCTGACCATTAAGGGGTGAGTAGGGCGCAGGGCCCAGGGTGGAACCTGGGGGCCTCTTGGAGAGGCATCAGCTGAGGGAGGAGGCCGACAGATGCAGCGGGCCATCTGCAGGCCCCTGGGGTGGAGTGGGGGTGGAGGTGGAGGTGCATGTGGGTCCCCCGCCCACTGGCCGGGTACAGAGTCCACTGCTGGTTTGGTCCCTACAGGAAGGACTTCTACAAGTTTGTCAGCTGGATCACCATTGCCAAGGGGCCCAGAGGTGCCAATGCCACCTTCGACTTCTACACGGCGTCCTGGGCCCAGGACTCCTCCCAGCTGGCCATGAGAAAGACGGTGGTGGACTTTGCGACCGACTACTTCTTCCTGATGCCCACGAAGATAGATGTGGCCCAGCACAGAGCCAACGCCAAGTGAGGCCCGGGGGAGGCGAGGCCTGGGTCAAGGACCTGCCCAGCAAAGCTACCCCAGTGGGCGGCTCAGGGGGTCAGGGAGGCCCGGGAAAGCCGTCATGGGGTCACAGCAGTGCCTGCACCATCTGCCTTGCCCAGGCCTGATGAGACTTGAGAAGGCCCCTCCTCACCTCCCAGGTCAGGGGCCTTTACAGAGCCCTCCTCAGCCCACAGGCCTCCCCTGGCAGCGCCTACAGCCTGCCGCCTCCCCCACATTGAGGGGAACAGAACAGGGGATGCTGGTCTCTGTTGTGGGTTTGGAGTTTGCCAACATTCAAAACAACTTTGGCCTGCGGCCACCTGGTAAACCTCAATTGAAAACCAAAAGTAAGTTAGGAATGCTGACACAGAAGAGAGAAAAAACAATACCATCTGATGAAGATCACAAATTCATTGCAGAGAAAAGGAAGGAAGGTGCCTCCATAGGCTTTGGGGAGGGAAGTGTGGACACACTTGAAATCTCAGAACCCACAACCCCACGGCCTTCCCTTCCCCGGTGCTGGGATCCAGGTCCCTCCTGGGTCTGGGGATTTCCCGGTTCCTCCTGCTCTCCCCAGGGCTTCCCTCCAGGGCCCAGCTCTGGGCTGGGGGGCCCCAGCCCAGGTGCGCCCTGCCAACCTGGGCCGTGTCCCTCCCTCCTCAGGAGTGCCCGGACCTATACCTACCTGTTCTCCCACCGCTCTCGCAAACTATTCTACCCAAGCTGGGTGGGCGCCGACCACGCCGATGACGTCCCCTACGTGTTTGGGAGGCCCTTCGCCACCCCCCTGAACTACCGGGCCCAAGACAGGACTGTCTCCCAGACCATGATCGCCTACTGGACCAACTTTGCCAGAACTGGGTAAGGCGGGTGAGGCTGGGCCAGGCCTCCTGCCAGCTGGGCCCACATGCCTGTCCCCTCACGTACACGGAACCTCCCTGAGCCTCAGTACCCCCTGTGTGGGACGTTAGGAGGTACTGGAAGGGCCCTGGCTGGTTTGGCTCAGTGGATAGAGCCTGGGCCAGTGTCCTGAAGAGTCCCAGGTTTGATTCCCGTCAAGGGCACGTACCTCAGTTGCGGGCTCAAACCTCGGCCCTGGCTGGGCGTGTTGGGGATGTCTCTCTCATATCAATGTTGCTTTCCCTCTATCTCTCCCTCCTTTTCACTCTCCATTGAAATAAATGGAATAATATCTTTAGCTGCGGGTAAAACTAAGGGGGGGGAGTACTGGCTGGGCCTCAGTTCACGCACATGCCCAGCCCGTGTCCAGGAGACAGTGAGGCCCTGGAGGTTCGGGTCAGCATGGAGGTCTCCAGCCTCCTGTGAGCCCTCAGACCCCACACGGCCTTTTCCTCATCTGCAGGGACCCCAACCAGGGCCACTCGGCTGTGCCCACCCAATGGGAGCCCTACACCCAGGAAAACGGCAACTACCTGGAGATTAACAACAAGATGGACGGCCAGTCCATGAAGCAGCACCTGAGGAGCAGCTACCTGCAGTACTGGACCCAGACCTACCAGGCACTGCCCACCGTGAACGGAGACGTGGCTGGTCCTGTGCCCGCCTTGGACGACTCTGAGGCCATCCCCTGAGCCCCCCCTTGGTGACTCTGAGCAAGTCTGCCCCAGCCCCCCACTGGTGACTCTGAGGGGGCTCAGATGCCTGCAGCCATTGGCTTCTAATGTCCTTGTCCTGGAGGCCACAGGTGGGACCCAGGGAGCCCACGTCCCTCCCCAGCTCTTCCTGAATAAAGCCCCCTTCTCTCTGGCAACCCTCTTTGCCCTCATGACCTCAGCTGCCCGCCCAGGCTCTGCCTGTGTCCAGCTCAGGAAGTGGGGTGCCCCCCTCATTTCAGAGGAGAAAAGAGGGTCAGAGAAGCATCAGCGCCAGGGCTGAGCTCAGGCTGCGGGCCCTGATGGGGGAGGGGGGGGGACTGCATGGGGAGCGTTCTGTTAAATGGGAATGGCCTGGGAGAGAAACGGTATCGCCTCCAGCTGGATCCCAGGCAGAGACAGTAACGCATCCCGCTGGGCTCAGAGCAGAGGGTACAGGGCTGGGACTTGGGTGCGCACAC
>NW_006290864.1:37891-38378 GCF_000327345.1 Myotis davidii
TCATTAGTCTGAGTTTTGAACCTGTCCAAACCCTCTACCCCCTCCCCACACTTCCCCAGACACAACGCCGCCAGAGAGGCCTTCCCAGGACGGGTTCCCCGAGGGTTCCAATCCGGGAAAGGAAGGCCCCGGCCCTGGAGAACAGAATGCAAAGTCCCCAAAGAGGCCACTGGCCAGTGCTTCCCTCCTCGCCTCCCCAGTGGCAGCTGTGACCTGTCTACACTCCATCACTTAGTGCTGGTGGGTTCTGTTCTGAACTTGAAATCTATCAATTCCTCCTGGTGGGCAGCAGAAACCACAGGCCCAGCCAAACTCCTCCCTCTTCCTCCAAGGAAGGCAGCCCCGTCCTGGCTCAGGAGCTGGTCCTTGCAACTGTTTTTAAAAATCAGGATAAAATATAAATCACATAAAATACGATAGTTTAGCGATTTATGAGTTCACTTCAGGGATATTCACTGCAGTCACACTATTGTACAACCATCACCAC
>NW_006290865.1:0-405 GCF_000327345.1 Myotis davidii
GCTGAATGTATTTGTTTTCACATTATGTTAATATACTCAGAACATATAGTATGGTATGTATCACAACACTGGTATTCAATGACTATTTTTGCATTATTGGTTTTTAAAAAAATATATTTTATTGATTTTTTACAGAGAGGAAGGGAGAGAGATAGAGAGCTAGAAACATCGATGAGAAAGAAACATTGATCAGCTGCCTCCTGCACATCTCCCACTGGGGATGTGCCCGCAACCCAGGTACATGCCCCTGACCAGAATCAAACCTGGGACCCTTCAGTCCGCAGGCCGACGCTCTATCCACTGAGCCAATACGGTTTTGGCGAATTATTGTTTTAATTAATGAATATATTGACACAGTTTGGGGCTTTGTCTAGCCAATAATAAAGAGAATGTTACTTTGATTTT
>NW_006290866.1:0-241 GCF_000327345.1 Myotis davidii
ATATGTGGGTTGGTTCTTTGTTTCACCATGATCACTCTTCTCCAAGTGTTTGGTTATGTAGTTCTATCTCTGCTTTAGGGAAAGTCTAACCTTTCCGTGAGAAGAAGCAGTGCTCATCTGAGTTCACGTAGTCACGCTGCTTGAGATCCCTTGTTTCAAGGTTAGAAGCTGATCTCTGAACAACGGTAATAGCCACTCCTGTGCTAAAACTCTTTTTTTTTAAATATATTTTTTATTGATT
>NW_006290867.1:0-840 GCF_000327345.1 Myotis davidii
TGCTAAGGTCACTCAACTGCTTGCTATGACATGTACTGACCAACAGGGATAGACAGTCAACCCGTTGACCAATTGCTATGACATGAAATGACCACCAGGGGGCGGACAGTTGACCTGGAAACCTGTTGCTATGATGTACACTGACCACCAGGGGGCAGACCCTCCCACTAGTAGGTGAGCTTGCTGCTGGGGTCTGGCTTATTGGGACTGAGCGAGATGGGTTGGACACACCCTGGAGCCCTCCTGCAGTCCCTCCCCAGCTGGCCAACCTCCCACATCACTCCCAGGACCGGATCATGCACCAGTGGGTTTCCTCAGTTGCCTGTGCCTTCTCTCAATCTGAGACCCCTTGGGGGATGTCAGAGGGCTGGTTTCAGCCCGATCCCACAGGCCAGGCTGAGGGACTCCAGTGGTGCATGGATTCGTGCATTGGGCCTTTAGTTAGATTATCAAATTATTTATCAACAGAAACTCATCAGGCAAGTAGGGAATGGAATGAAATATACAAAGTGATGCAAAGCAAGGGACTGAATCCAAGAATAATTTATCTAGCAAGGCTATCATTCAAAATTGAAGGTGAAAACAGGAGCTTCAAAGACAGAAAAGGGCTAAGGGAGTTTATTCCTACCAAGCCAACAATGCAAGAAATGCTAAAGGGATTAATATAAAAAGAAAAAAAAATAGGAAGGGAAGAAGGAACACAGGCATAAAGAATAAAAATGGTGACTAACAAAGTACCTATTAATAATAACCTTAAACGTAAATGCATTAAATCCTCTACTCAAAAGACATAGGGTAGTTGAATGAATAATAAAACATGACCCATACATTTGCTGTCTA
>NW_006290868.1:0-212 GCF_000327345.1 Myotis davidii
CAGTGCACAAATCTCATGCACCAGGCCTCTATTTATTTAATATTAAATTAAGGTAAAATCCACATGTTGAAAAACTTACTATTTGAACAATTCAGCAATATTTAGTTCATCCGCAAGGTCATGCAACCATAATCACTAAGTTCCAAGACATTTTTGTCATCCCAGTAGGAAACCATTGCACCCGTGAAATGGTGATCAGTGAAATGGGTTTC
>NW_006290869.1:0-566 GCF_000327345.1 Myotis davidii
CCTCCTCCCTGCCATATGCTGGACTACAATGGAGCTGGAGGAAATGAGAGAGAGAGAGAGAGGGGTCAGTTTGGGAATAATTTCAGGAGGTAAGAGGAATGTCCCTTTTCTATAACCAGAACATCTGAGACTTCTGCATCCTTTTCCACCCCCGCCCCTCCTTCATGGTCCAGCTGAGGCTTTGTCATGTCAAGCCACTCCATTCCAACCACGGAATTTGGGAAACCAGACATGAAGTGAGCGGCTCCTCATTGACCTAGAGAGTATATATAGAGGCCAGGACCATTTGAGTAGTCTGGTGCCTGAAGATAGCCAAACTTACGAACAAGATAATGTGGACTAGTGAAGATAAGGAATAAGCCTCCCAAGACGAGGATGGATAAAGAAACTGTAAGTCCTAAAGGGAATTAGAGTTCAGATTGTCAACTGGATGACGAGGTCAGAATACCTTATTCACATGCCACCCCTTCTCTCGCCATGGTGTTGGGAGGGTGGGAGGGCCACAGCGCAAGTCAGGATGCAACATCAGGCCCCCACCATGGCGATTGAGGGCAGGAGGGCCAGAG
>NW_006290870.1:0-823 GCF_000327345.1 Myotis davidii
AGTAAATGCAATCACAATGAAAGTCCCAAGAAATTTTTTACAGAATTTCATAAAACTATAAGTTTACACAGAAAAAAAATGTGAAAGAAGACACAGAACAGTTGTAAACAATAATAAGTAATCAAGTGTTCACATTGGCCATTTTTCACCCTCTGCTTTGTCTTGACCATACTTAAATCAGGTTCCACTTTTTATACAGGCCAGGCCCCTGAATTCTGCTTGCCCAAAAGCCTAAACAACCACATGCAAAACAAGTACAATATGCTACTCTCATCAGTTTCTTTTGGGAACTAGATGACCACAGAAAACCCATTTTCTGTCCAAATCTCTGATGATTTCCCCTTATTGTTCAAGCTTCCCCTCCAAAGATTCTGCTAAATTTTTTGCCTACTTTCTTCTTTACCATGTAAAAGACAAATCTTCTTTTACATAACTTTGAAACACAGATTTCTGAGGATCAGAGAATTCTCCGTTCTAGAATTGTCTTTCTAATTAAAGTCTCCCCTTATCCAAGTTCACATTTGGATTTATTTTATATAAAACAAAGATTTAGCCCCAACCGGTTTGGCTCAGTGGATAGAGCGTCGGCCTGCAAACTGAAAGGTCCCAGGTTCGATTCCGGTCAAAGGCATGTACCTTGGTTGTAAGCACATCCCCAATAGGGGGGGTGCAGGAGGAAGCTGATCGATGCTTCTCTCTCATAGATGTTTCTAACTCTCTTTTCCTCTCCCTTCCTCTCTGTAAAAAATCAATAAAATATATTAGAAAAACCCCCAAACCAAAGATTTGCCTCAAAACACCAAAAAACAAACAAACAAACAAA
>NW_006290871.1:0-2675 GCF_000327345.1 Myotis davidii
ACCTGTAGCAACTCCACCTGAGCCCATGCTCTAAGCTTTCAGGCCTATCTCAGTAGCCCTCCTACTCATTGCGACCCAGAGTAAGTGGGGGTTCGTCAGGGATGCAGAGGCATCCTATTGCTCCCCTTCTACTCTGACCAACCACCAGTGATGGTAGGGCATGGGCCAGACGCTCCAGTGCCAGCCGTCTTCAGGGCTCCCAAGCAGGATACCAGGCTTTTCCCATGGTACTTTTATTGGCTTTAAGTCTTCAGAGTTCAGACAGGTCTCTTTAAAACATGATACTCCAGCCAAAGTTTCCCGTTAATAAAATGATTATTAGGAATCCGTATCATTGAATCTATGCAAAGAAATGTATTGCCATGATTTATTAAGCATTGCCAAATTTTAGAGGAATTATACAAGAAGAAAAACATACTGACCTAACCTGCTCCAAGGTTTTCTGATTTTCCCTGCCAGTCCCTTTTCATGGACTCTTCAGAGTAATATAACTGTCTTTAAATGGCAAGAAGAAATTTACAATATGTCTATATTTAAATAGACAGTTACAGTTGTCCCTGTAGTAGGGCTCCCCTTACTTGACTTTTTCTCTCAGAACGGACTAAAGGAGCTTTATTTCCTTACAGGGTTTCACGTGTCACAGGTCCTCACAGGGTCTGTAATTCCTGTAACAGATGGCTAGTATTTACCACTTCACTATTTCCTTCTATTCCAAACAGGCCTTCCCCAGTTTTCTACAGTTGAAGTTTGTACCACCCCTGACATGGGCATGGTCACACAGGCCTGCAAGACAGTATACAGGCTGCCAACTGTCAATTGTCTCTCAATAGAGAACAAAACCTGATGGGTATTCTTCTTTGCCCACCTGGGCAACTGCCCTCTCAACAGCTAGACACCCTTTACTTTTTGGGTTCACTCCACATAGCCTTCTCCCAGGACAGTTTATACAGAGCCATAACAATGGCCCTCAGTGTGGGTGACTGGACACTTGCTGGTTACTTCCAAAGACTCCCAAGGACTGTAAACCATCATCGGTCTACAGCAACTGCTGGCAGCTACAGCTACATTCAAACCTGTAAGAGAATTAAAGGTTAATACAACATATTAAAACAATGAAACATAATATTGGCACCATGGCCGCTTCAGACAGCTAAATCTGCTACTACACATGAGATTTGGTAGGGCTATACGAACATCTTAGGGAGGTGACTGAAGTCTACTCTTGACCTTTCAATATAAGGCAAAATTGTCCTTGTCTCTCTCTGGAGCCATGTCCATGAAGATGCAGGCATCATTTAAGTTTATTATACAGTTTATTATACAGTTTTCTGTAGGTTACTGTCAGGGCTGTGCACTGCAGCCAGTTCTTTCTAGGGATAAACACAGTTTGTTCAATTTCCTTAAAATGTATTCTGGCACAGGAGAAAGTTGTTTTGCTGTAGACAGGTAGCTTAACCCCTATACAACTGGGCTTGGACCTCTGCCTAGCAAACTGCAGTCTATAAGTTCAATATTCAGCCTCTGGTCCTCCTAACTCAACGAGGTTTTGGCCAGTATCTGAGTCAGACTCCTCCTCTCTTGGAGAATTTCAAAGTTCTGATGGCTCCCAGGTCCAGGGAGAGTGCTCTTTTCTTTACCTTTTGTTAACCCTCTTTATTAGTTACAGGGCCCTGCTATCCTTGTCTTCCCACCAGTCCCCTTTGTGGCAGAGCAGCAACCAGGCATCTTTCAGGGGAGTGCACTGGAAGGGGATATTAGCCCCTCCTCTTCCAGCAGCAACAGGTACTGAATATTAGCCCCTCTTCCAGCAGCAACAGGTACTGAACCCTTTCAGTACATTTGCAAACAGGGAGCTTTTACTAGCTCTATCCACAGCTTTTATAGATCCCAGGCTTGCTGCTCTATTCCTAGGGTTGTAGGAAGGCTAGTAGTAGTCATTGGCTTCTGTTTAAACTTCTGTAACCAGTAAGCCAAAGGCCCAAGTCTTGTATTGCTTGTTGAAAATACTCTTTACTCATGGGGCAACAGAGGGGCAGCTCTATTGGCAGGTAAATTTCTGCTTTCCCCCACTTCTCTCGCTGCTGCTTCTTCTTTCAGGGCCGCATCAGGCAGCTGAGGCATCCAGCCCCCCCCCTTCTTTGACCTGGCTCTCAGGGGCTGAGTCTGCCTGGCAAACAGTTCTAAATCACCAGGGTGGCTGCAGACTTCAGCTCTGTTTCTCCTCCGCTTTTCTCCTGGGAGTTTAGTTGTTTTTAATGTATTAGAATTCTTTATTCTTAGAAACCTTAATCTTTTAATGATTACTAAAAGTGAACAATCAGCATTGGTGCTCACAGAAAACTTGTGACCTTGAAGTTTGTTGATAAGGCACCTGCAGCCAGTAACATAACTGCCAACACCCCCGTCCCCCTTCTCTCATCCCAGGCCTGTTGCTTTCCCTCATATATTTTTCCTCTGTACTCTTGATCTCTCTGACCAATTCCCCTGTCCCCCAGTCCAGTTGTTTGTCTCCCTTTAAACAGTGGGAGTTTCAAAGAAAACTATAGATTGCTCCTATAGAGTCCTCCCTCCCGGAGGCTGGGGTCCGACCTGTGGGGAAACATGACTCTTAGTCGGCCTGGAAAGATAACAGGTACATTGGGAGATTTCTTGCAGACAAAGCCTGGAGGCCACCT
>NW_006290871.1:2785-8982 GCF_000327345.1 Myotis davidii
AGAAACAGGAAAGGAGGAAGGGAAAGACCAGGTTATGTCCTCTATGAGGATTCTAATAAATAACTGAAAAAAGCAAGTCAAACAAAACACATCACAGGCAAGGTCAGGGCCAGTAAATCTCTCCTCCCTGCGGAGCTGTAAGCCCTTTGTGTCCACCAAAGAGATAAAGAAACCATAAATAACAAGTTCTTTGAAATTTACTACTTTGTTAATTTGCTAAGCAAATAGTTAACTTGAAAAGATTTTTCTCTTGCTTTTTTTTTTGTAAGCAATCTCAGAGCCAAGCAATCTTGGAACCTAGCCAGCATTTATTTTAGCCTTTAAATCTACCCTAGAACTTCAAAATTTCAATTTAATACAGCGAATTTACAACCCAGGTAAGAGCAACAGATAGAAATTTATATTAACTAAGTGGGCTGATTCTCCTTTAATAGTGAGTAAAAGACTCTGAGAAAAAAATAATAATTCTCACAGCTGCTAAGAGACTCTTGCAGACTATCAGGGGTCCAGCCCAAACGTTCAGCCATGCATATCAACAGAAAAGTAGAATAAATCAAAGTAGCTTTCACTTCACATAGACCAGTTTGAGCAGCTAAGGCAAACACCCGTATTTACACTTTCTTAGTAGACTAGCCCAGGCTGGAGCTGTATCCAGTCCCCCTTCTCTGTAGTAAATTGGCTAGTCCCACACAAACAAACTTTGTCCCAACCCCATGATGATTGGTGATGAGAGACAGACAAGGGAGGGGGTGACCTGTTTTCACAGATCCTCATTCAGATGCCCGCCTGGCTGCGTCCCTTGGGAGCTTAGATTCGTCTTAGCTAAGGTGCACCTGTATGAACCCCGGGCCTGGTCACCTTCATGTGGGGTGAGTCACCGTTATGACATATGACGAATTGCGGAACCGCAGGTTGGGGCCCACTCGGACTCTGTAACCAAAGCCGTGGAGCCAAATAAGGGAGAGGAGAGGGAAGGCGCCCTCCCTCCAGACTCACACACTTTCACCAGACATTCACTCAGAGTTTAAACAATCCACCCAATTGCTAACAATTTCCCAATTCCTGAGGGAGCTCTATAGCTTCCCAGGAGGTGATCAAGCTCCCCTTCCACTCACTCGGAGTGGGCCAGACAGTAGGGGGTTGGGGCCCCCACCTTACAGAGTCTGCAGACAGGTCCAGAAGTGTCCGTCCACACTCTCCAGATGCTGTCCAGGTCCTGGGCTGATGTCCACTGGTCCCCAAACCCAGTCCACACTGGAGGCCAAGAGGCCATGATGGGTGGTTTCCTGGTCTTCCTGAAATGGCAGGGAACCAATTATGTTACAGAAAAACCTGACAAGAACAAAACAGCGCCCTGAGAGTTTGGAATTACATTTTATTCACCACAGCGGGCTTAGGGAAATGAATCCAAATTCTAAGCAAAGCCACAAGCATAACTTACCTCTCCACAGAAGAGCCAGCCCTCTGTGAGCTCTCTGGCACAAAAAGTCTGCCACCAACCCCTCCAGACCTCCACACTGAGGTCGTCGGTTCCTCCCCTAATCTCTTTGAAATGATCAATCATAATACTTAAAGTAGTCTGAGTCTGTCCCATAATGTCCGTCCAGTAAGTCCACAGAATAAAACAGAGAAACACAAACACAGACAAACAAAAGGGCCCCAAAGAGCAATCTTCCAACTCCGTGGAAGCAAAACCGAAAGCTAGACAATTGCTGTACTCCAACCGGTGGGAGCGACCCACCTCGTCTCAGATCCTCGAGGGGAATCCACATCCCTCGTGAGGGGATTCCATGTCCCTCCTGAAGGAGGATCGGAGCGTCTTCTGACTTCTCCTGCCCATGGTCCTCCAGTGCGTCCACCTAGACCACTTTGGGCACTACCAGAATTTCAGAAATGAGCTCACACAGGACAGAACACACAACACACAGACACCTACTGCGGTCAGTCAGGCTCTCTGGGTCTGGGTCGCTCTTGGGTCTTGGGGATCCCAGACGAGCCCCCAAATGTTATGCCCAGATTTCAAGATCTCCAAAGACAGACCACTAGGGAGCCGAGCCCGATGCAAAAGCAAAGAGCCTTTATTCAAGCCCGAGTTCAGTCCCTCTGCTCTACTGACACAGCGGCAGCAAGTGAAGAGCCCCAAGTCCCAAGAGAACAAAGATTTTATAGGGCTTGGGGTCGGGGGGTGGGGGCACACTCAGACCACTGATTTGGCTGATTCCAGTTGGTTGAGTGAGGGCCAGGGGCTAGTGACACAAGGGCAGGGTGTGACTAGGGTCTAGTTACACAAAGACAGGGGGGGTGGTCAGCATACTTTTGGCCTTGGGTTAGTTCCCCTTGCATTCCCATTGGCTGATTTAAGGGTGGGCTGAGTAAATGATACATTCTGTGGTTTTTTTCTTGGAAGAGGAGTCAGGGACACAGTCTGTCCTTTCACTCTGCATGTCCTTACTTAAAGGCTTTCAGATTCAAACTGTTTCTAATTGCAGGTGACATGACACAGTATATAGAGAATCATAAATATTCTACCCCCAAACTATTCAAACTAATAAATTAATTCAGTAAAGTAACAAGATATAAAATTAATATATAGAAATTGGGTGCTTTTTATACATTAATAATGAAGTATTAAAACCAGAAATTAGATCAGAAAAAATGGCAACTGAATAGGTGAATGAGTCCTGCACCTTGTCCTGGAGCGAATAGAAGCAGCAAGTATATTGAATAACATCCACCCAGAATTGGCGAATTAGAGACAGCTGGTGAGACAATACTCAGCCAAGAAGGGCAGAGGATGCCTGGAGAATGGTAGGATCGGGGATCTGGGATGGAGAGAGATGTGTGACCACTGGGCTGAGAGGGTCAGGAGGAATCTTCATTGCACAAAGGCTGCATCCCCTGGGGACAGGCATAACATCCCACTGTGGAAAGGAAGTCCACAAAGCTGCTGGCAGCTGGGGAATCTAGATATAAGTCCACAGCCACAAGAGGCTGCACCCAGAAAGGTGGCCTGAAGAGCTGCCTGAGCCATGCAGTGCTGGGGGAGGGGGGTGGGGGCGGACTTCCAGTCACGTGGTTGTATTGACTCTGTTTTGTCTTTCCTTTTGTTCACTAAAACCAGTACATAGGACCTTTCAATTACAAACACTCACCTGAGGTTGCGGTACAGGTAGAGGTGCACATTTGTGGAATCTGGGAAGAGCCTATGGAGGCAAGCAGGGCAGGTGGAGGTGACTGGGAATCTGGCACTGAGACATTCGTGACCCTCCAAAACTAAGCAGCCATTTTTCTCCTGAAGAGCCAGCCCCTCCCAGCAGCCTCAAGGCAGCTAATACTGCCACACCCAGCCTACACCTTAAGCCTAACAAAGAAAACACAGATGCTGAATAGCCCCGAAAAGCCCTAAGGGACTGGGTTGAAGAGGGGCCATTCAGTCCTGGAAAGTGATACAGCAACACCCTTACCTAAACCCTGTCAAAAACAGACACTTGAGTGATTAAGATTGACAGCAGGCATACAGGCAAAGCAGGCAGGTTGGTCCTGACTGGTTACAGCTAAGGCTGTGGAGACAGACACAGAGGAGAGGTGGATCACTTAGAACTTCAACAGTGTTGACTACTTAACAGGAAACTGAGAAGTGGTGGACAGAACAGAAGAGTGGGGTTTTAAAGCAGCCCTCATTGGGCATTAAAACTCAGCTGAGGCAAATAACACTTCACTTTTTTATTTTTTATCTTTTACAAAAAAATTTTTTTCTTTTTTAGTATTTTTTCTTCATTCTATTTTTATTTTTTAATTGTTATTTTATTTTATCTTATTTTTGCTTCCCCCCACACACTTTTCTTCTTCACTTATCCCTTTTTCATTTTGTTTTCTCTTCTTCTGTTCCCACATTAGTTTTTCTCTTTCCTTTCTTTTTATCCCTTGTTAAAAATTGATCTTCTTTATCTACTTTATTTGATGACATGTTTTTATCATTGTAGTCTCTGTTGGTTTACTCATATATCTAATTTCTTCTCCCTTGATCCAAGTACATGCACCCTCTCTTTTCTCTTTCTTCACTAGTCAAGTTTTTATGCTTTTGTTGTTCCTATCCTCTCTTGCTCTCTTCTACTCCTAATTGTTTAATTAGTTCACTCGCTAAACTCAAACCTACCTGCTCTCTCCTCTATTCTCCTTTTCCTAAAATAAATGAATAAATAAATACATAAATTAATTTTTTTGTTTTATATTTTTATTTATTTATGTGTTTTTTTTCATTTCTTCTTATCTACTCACTCTCTTTCTATCTCCTTTATACCTGCCCCTATTCGTCTAATTCCTTAACCTTACTGTTTGTATAGAAGCTCTGCCTCTACAGATTCTGTCTCCCCCTTTTTTTGTTTGCATTTTTTGGTTTATTTCTTTGTTTTGTGGTGTTTTTTTCCTATATTTTTTCTTTTTTCTTCTTTTTCTTTTCTCTTTTACCTTTTGTTCTTTTCTAGGTATCATTTTTGCTCACTTTTCTCTCTCCTAATTCTATTTTCTCTGGTGGTCACTCTTATTGGGGTTATCAGGGTTATTAGTACAATTGTGTTTGGTTCCCTTTGTATCATATCTTGTCAAGTTTTACTTTGTGCTGTTCAGTCAACATTGTACAGAGTGAGCCATACAAGCAGACACCCTGAGAGAAGACTCCATCCATGAATGGGACAATAACACTCGAGACACAACTAAACCAAGAGAACCCAAATATCCCAAGTATGGGGCATCCCTAAATAACCAGCACAGAAGACCAGAGATATTGCACCACTGGATCCCACAACACATCTACTATATAAGACAAACTCAAAAAATCTGGGTGGCATAGCAGTTTGATCTAATACATAGAAAAAAAATCACAAAGGATCATCAAAAGTGGGGAGACAATAGAGCGTCAGCCTGAGGACTCAAGAGTCCCAGGTTCGATTCTGGTCAAGGGCATGTACCTTGGTTGTGGGCACATCCCCAGTAGGGAGTGTGCAGGAGGCAGCTGATTGATGTTTCTCTCTCATCAATGTTTCTAACTCTTTATCCCACTCCCTTCCTCTCTGAAAAATATCAATAAAATATATTTTTTAAAAAGTGAGGAGACAAAGAAACAACCCCCACTCAAAAGAAAAAGAAGGCATCAACAAAAAAAGGAAATAAATGAAATGGAGGCAAGCAATTTGTCAGAGAAAGAATTCAGAGCAATGGTAATAAGGATGCTGAAAAGTATGGAAGACAAATTGAACATCTGTAAAAATCAAGAGGAAATAAAGAAGAATCAAGAGTAAATAAAGAATGACATAGCTGCAATAAAGAACACAATGAAAAGTTTCAACAGTAAACTACAAGAAGCTGAGGACACCATTAGCAAGTTATAAGGCAAGGTAGAAAATCACCCAAGCAGAGCAGCAACTGGAAAAAAAAACTTAAAAAGCAGGAGGAGAGCCTAAGGGAGCTTTGGGAAAACAGTAAATGAAACAATATCCACATAATAGGGGTGCCAGGAGACAAAGCTGAGCAAGGAACACAAAAACTGTTTGAACAAATAATGACAGAAAACTTCTTTGATTTGGTGAAGAAAAATGTTACACAAGTCCAAGAAGCACACAGAGTCCCAAACAAGATGACCCCAAAAAGACCAACACCAAGATACATCATAATTAAATTGGAAAACATCAATGACAAAGAATCCCAAAGGCTGCCAGAGACAAACGGGAAGTTACCTGCAAGAGCAATCCCATTAGACTATCAAGTGATTTCTCAACAGAAACAAATCAGGCCAGAATGGAATGGAATGAAATATACAAAGTGATGCAAAGCAAGAGAATGAATCCAAGAACAGGATACCCAGCAAGGCTATCATTCAAAATTGAAGGTGGCCCTAACTGGTTTGGCTCAATGGATAGAGCATCGGCCTGCAGACTGAAGGGTCCCAGGTTCGATTCCGGTCAAGGGCACATGCCTGGGTTGCAGGCTCGTCCCCAGTGGGGAGTGTGCAGGAGGCAGCCGATCAATGTTCTCTCTCATCTTGATGTTTCTATCTCTCTCTCCCTCTTCCATCCTCTCTGCAATTAATAAAAAAATATTTTAAAAAAATGAGTGTCATAATATAGATATGATTCTATTTTGCCACGTGTGCATAACAATGAGAGAGAGCGAGAGAGAGTGAGAAAGGGGAGTGGAGGGGG
>NW_006290871.1:9060-9729 GCF_000327345.1 Myotis davidii
AGTACCTATCAATAATAAAATTAAATATAAAGGTATTAAATGCTCCAATAAAAAGACATAGGGTAACTGAATGAATAAGAAAATATGACCCTGTCACAGCCAGTTTGGTTCAGGGGATAGAGCACTGAGTTGCACAATAAAGGGTCCCAGGTTTGATTCTGGTCAAGGGCACATGCCTGGGTAGCCAGTTTGGTTCAGTGGATAGAGCATCAACCTGCAGACTAAAGGGTCTCAAGTTCACTTCCAGTCAAGGTCACATGCCTGGGTTGTAGGCTCGAACCCCAGTAGGGGATGTGCAGGAGGCAGCCAATCAATGATTCTCTCTCATCATTGATGTTTCTATCTCTCTCCCTCCCCCTTCCTCTCTGAAATCAATAAAAATACATTAAAACAAAAAAAAAGTAGCTCAGACTCCACGTGACAGCGTGACGATATGAGCAAGGAGCCCGCTGCTTCTTCCCAGCCTTTGGACCCTGAAGCCATGAGCATTTCACACAAAGGCTCCATTTGGAAGCTCCCTCATTTTAAATAAAGGCTGGCTCAACTTGAGAGCAATGAACCTGGCCGGGCCAAAACCAGCATTCCCAGAGAGAGTCCGTCAACAAGCCGGTGAAAAATAAAATCTGTCCTCACTAAGGATCAAAAATATAAATTTAACAAGAGACAAAT
>NW_006290871.1:10372-12738 GCF_000327345.1 Myotis davidii
TTGTGAAGGTTGTCCCAGATCACGGTGGGGGTTCCTTGGGGCATGGAGCAGTCTGGGCAAGGAACCTGTGGTGGTTTAAAGGCCAGCCACGCCCCCATGGGGTGAGGGAACCCACTGTGGGGTATAGCTAGCCTGGATGAGGGCTCAGGGCTGTTTTCAAACTGGCCACACCCCCTTCAGGGTGGGGATCCCCGCTGGGGTGCCTGGCCAGCCTGGGTGAGGGGCTAATAGCTGTTTGCAGGCAGGCAAAAGCCCCTTCAGGGTGAGTGGTCCCCACTGGGGTGCTTGGCCAACCTGTGTGAGGGGCTGATGGCTGTTTTCAGGCTGGCCACACCCCCTTCAAGGTAGGGGTCCCCACTGGGGTGCCTGGTCAGCCTTTTGAGGGGCTGATAGCTGTTTTCAGGCAGGCCACAGCCCCTTCAGGATGGGGGTACACACTGGGGTGTCTGACCAGCCTGGTTAAGGGGCTGATGGCTGTTTGGAAGCTGGCTCATCCCCCTTCAGGGTGGGGGGTCCCACTGGGGTGCCTGGTCCACCTGGGTGAGAGGCTGATGGCTGTTTTCAGGCTGGCCAAACCCCCCAGCAGGGACCTTCACCCCATGAGGGTGTGGCCAGCCTGGGTGAGGGGCTGAGGGCTGTTTGCAGCCTGGCCACAGCCCCTAGCAAACCAAGCTCCCAACCCCTACATTTTTTTTCAGTGCCTCCTTGAGCAGAGGGAAGTAGGTATCTGGGATTTATTTATCTTCTATAATTGAAACCTTGTGGCATTGAGTGGAGTCCAGGGCTGGCCAGGGCTAGCGGGAAGCTTGGCTTCCTCCACCACCAGGGACAACCCAAGCCTCCTGTTTGCTCTAGCTTTGTGGCTGCCACCATCTTGGTTGGGTTAATTTGCATTCTCACTCCTGATTGGCTGGTGGACATGGCTTGTGGGTGTAGTGGAGTGACACCAATTTGCATGTTTCTCTTTCATTAGTGTAGATGTTATATATATAAGAAAAAATGTCCTATCCACAAGAGACACACCTCAGAACAAAGGACTCACACAGACTGATAGTGAAGGGATGGGAAAAAATTTTGTCAGGCAAATGGAAATTTAAAACATCTGGGGAAGCAATACTTATATCTGACAATATAGACGTCAAAGTGAAGGACATAACAAGAGATAAGTAGGGCCACTTCATAATACTAAAGGGAGAAATTCAACAAGAGGATATAACTTTGGTAAACATATATGCACACAATATAGGAGCACCAAAATACATAAAAAAGAAATCTGGAAGATATAAAGGGAGAGATTGACAGCAATACAATCATAGTAGGGGACTTTAACACCCCATTGACACCACTGGATAAATGCTCTAAACAAAAAATAAGCAAAGAAACAGCAATCCTAGATGATGTACTAGATCAGATGGAACTAATTGACATCTTCAGAACATTTCACCCCAAAGCTACAAAATATACATTCTTCTCAAGAGCACACAGGGAAATTTCAAATATTAGGACACAGGCAAAGTCTCTTCAAATTTGAGAAGATGGAAATCATATCAAGCATCTTCTCAGATCACAATGGCATAAAATTAGAAACAAACTACAATTAAAAAATGAATAAAAACCAGAATAATTGGAGGCTAACCAACATGCTATTAAACAATAATTGTGTTTCCAAAGAGATAAAGAAGAAATAAAAAGCATCCTGGAATCAAGTGACAATTTAAACACAACAATTCAAAACTATGGGACACAGTGAAAACAGTCCTGAGAAGGAAGTTCATAGCACTACAAGCCTCGCTCAAAAAATAAGAAAAACTGGTAATAAATTATCTAACTCTACAACTTAAAGAATTAGAAAGAGAGAAACAAGGAAAGCACAAAGTAAGCAGAAGGAAGGAAATAATAAAGATCAAACCAGAAATAAATGACATAGAGACAATAAAAACAAACAAAAAACAGCACAAAAAAAATGAAAGAGGTGAAGTAACAATCGACAGCACAGACATGCAAAGGATTATAACAAATACTACAAAAAACTCTACTCCAACAAACTGGAAAAACTAGATGAAATAGACATATTTGTAGAAAAATACAATCTTCCAAAACTCAATCAGTAAGTGTAAAAAAACCTGAATAGGCTAATTACCAAGGAAATTGAAACAGTAATCAAAAACTTCCAGCAAACAAAAGCCCTGATCCAGATGGCTCCCAAGGTGAGTTTTAACAAACATTCAAAGAAGAACTAAAACCTATACTCTTCTGAATATTCCAACAAATTCAAAAGGAAGACACACTTCCAAACTCTTTCTATGAAGCCAGGATTACCCTAATCCAAAAAAAAAAAAAAAAAAAAAAAAAAAAAAAAAAACAAC
>NW_006290871.1:12842-16370 GCF_000327345.1 Myotis davidii
TTACATTAAAATTATCAAACACCATGACCAGTGGGATTTATTCTGGGGATGCAAGGATGGTACAATATCTGCAAATCAATAAACGTGATATATCACATAAACAAATTGAGAGACAAAAATCACATAACCATATCAATTGACGGAGAAAAGGCAAAGGGGAAATAGATCATACCTCAACATAATAAAATCTTTATATGAAAAGCCTACAGCCAAAATCATACTCAATGGGCAGAAACTAAAAACATTTCCCCTAAGAACAGGGATGCCCATTTTCACCACTCCTGTTCGACATAGTACTGGAAGTGCTAGCACCATGATCAGACAGGAAGAAGAAATAAAAGGCATCCAAATTGGAAAAGAAGAAGTAAAATTGTCATTATTTGCAGATGACATGATACAATACATAGAAAACCCTAAAGACTCCATAAAAAATTATTAGACTTAGTAAATGATTTCCACAATGTAACGGGACACAAAATTAACTCCAAGAAATCTATGGCATCTTTATACACCAATAGTGAACTTACAGAAAGAGAGATTTAAAAAAAACCCGCATTTACCATTGCACACAAAAAATTAACATACCTAAGTTAAACTTAACTAAGGAGGTAAAGGACCTGTACTCAGAAAACTACAGGACATTGAAAAAAGAGATAGAGGAAATAAACATAAACAAATAAAAGAATTTACCGTTTTCATGGATTGGTAGAATAAACTTCATTAAAATCTCCATATTCCCCCCAAAAATCTATAGATTCAATGCAATCCACATTGAAATACCAATAGCATATTTCACAAACCTAGAACAAACTCCAAAATTTCATATGGAATAAATAACGATCTCAAATACCCACAGCAATCCTGAGAAAGAAGAAAAAAGTTGGTGGGATCACAATACCATATATCTAGCTATATTACAAAGCCACTGTTCTTCTATGTTCTGCTATTACATCATAAGCTATATAAATATCTAACCACTGTGTAGTACTCTGCTATGAACTTCCCTCTTAGGACTGCTTTCACTGTGTCCCATAGATTTTGGATTGTTGTGTGTTCATTGTCATTTGCTTCAGGATTCTTTTTATTTCTTCTTTCATCTCTTTGGTAACCCAATAATTGTTTAATAGCATGCTATTTAGCCTCCAATTGTTTGATTTTTATTCATTGTTTTTATTGTAGTTTGTTTCTAATTTTATGCCATTGTGATCTGAGAAGATGCTTGATATGATTTCAATCTTCTCAAATTTGAAGAGACTTTGCCTGTGTCTTAATATGTGGTCTATATTTAAAAATGTCCTGTGTGCATTTGAGAAGAATGTATATTCTGTAGCTTTGGGGTTAAATGTTCTGAAGATGTCAATAAGTTCCCTTGGATCTAGTGCACCATTTAGGATTGCTGTTTCTTTGCCGATTGAGCCAGTTGGCCGGCCACAATGGGCATCATAGCAACCAGTTGTTCCAGTCGCTTGGCTTTTATATATATAGATAGGCAAGATATAAAATCAACGTAAATGTCTATTGGTAGACAAATGAATAAAGAAGAGGTGTTATATACATGCAATGGAGTATTATCTACACTAATAAAAGGCAAAGATGCTAATTGACCGTACCTTCACTATGCCCAAAGCCATGGCCACCAGCCAAACAGAGTGCCTATATGCAAATTAACCCAACCAAGATGGCAGCTGGCAGCCATGGAGCTGGAGCAAGCAGAAGGCTTGGTTGCCCAGGCGATGGAGGAAGCCAAGCTTCCCGCCAGCCCTGAGCTGGCTGCGGCCTCCACACATGGCAACAAAGTTTCAATTATAGAAGACAAATAACCCCCAGATCCCTGCTTTCAGCCAGCCCCCACTGGGAGCTTGGGTGGCTGGGGGCCATGGCCAGCCTTCAAACAGCCATCAACCCATCACCCAGACTGGCCAAACACCACAGAAGGACCCTCACCCCCACCCTGAAGAAGGGGTGGCTTAGGCCTACTCCCTGCTGGCAAGTAGACATGCCCCAAGGGCTTCCGGGCTGCCAGAGCGATGTCTGACTGCCATCTTAGGTCCAATCCCCTGGGGAGTGGGCCTAAGCCAGCAGGTGGACATCCCCTGAGGAGTCCCAGACTGTGCGAGGGCACAGGCTGGGCTGAGGGACCCCCCGCCCCCTGCCAAGTGCACAAATTTTTGTGCACTGGACCTCTAGTTCAATCATAAAAAAGAATGAAATTTTGTCACTGAAGCAACATGGATGGACCTAGTCAGTTTTATGGTAAGCAAAATATTTCAGACAAAGAAAGACAAATGCCATATAATTTCTCTTATATGTGTAATATAAAAACGAACAAAAATAAATGAACAAATAAAATAGAAACAAACTTATTAATTGAGAGAACTAATTGATGGTCACCAGATGGGAGTGGGTTTGGGACAATAGGTGAAAAAAAGTGAAAGGGATTAAAAAGTACAAATTTTCAGTTATAAAATACTCATGTACATATAAATTACAGCCTGGAGAATATAGTTAATAATCTACACTAATAAAAGAGAAACATGCAAATTAAACATCCCTTCTTGATGCCCACAAGCCACTCCCACCAGCCAATCAGGAGTGAGTATGCAAATTAGTGAGACAAAGATGGCAGCAGCCACAGAGCCAACCAGACCAGGCAGGAGGCTTGGGTCGCCCAGGCAACAAAGGCAGCAAAGCTTCCCTCCCACCTGGGCTGGTGCTGAAGGAGGAGCCTCTGGGCAGCAGCCATGGAGCAGGCTAGAGTGTGGGAGGCTTGGGTTGCCCCTGGCAACCCAAGCTTCCCTCTCACCCTTGCTAGGGGCTGAAGGAGAGGCCTGTGGGCCCAGCAGGCTTGGGTCGCCAGGGTCAGCTGCTGAGAGAGGAGCCTGCAAGCAGCCCTCAGCCCTCACCCAGGCTGGTCACTCCACCATCAGGGTGAGGGTCCCTGCTGGGGGACATGGCCAGCTTGAAAATGGCCCTCAGACCCTCACCCAGGTTTTCCAGGCCTCCAGTGGGTACCTCCACCCTGAAGGGGGTGTGGCCAACCTGAAAAGGGCCCTTACCCATGCTGGCCACGCCCTCTGGGGGGCATGGCCAGCCTGTAAACAGCCCTCAGCCTCTCACTCAGGCTGGCCCGGACTGGGGGACCCCCACCCTGAAGGGGGTGTGGCCAGCCTGAAAACGACCCTCAGCCCCTCACCCAGGCTAGCCAGGCACCCCAGTGGGGACCTTCACCCCATGGGGGTGTGGCTGGCCTTCAAACTGCCCCAGGGCCTCGCTCCAGCCGGCACTGTCCCCAGTCAGAACCCCCACCACAATGGTGGTGTTGATGGGCTGAAAACCACCACAGGCCCCTTGCCCAGGCTGCCCTGCCCCCCTAGAGACCCCCACCATGATCCAGAATACCCTTCAGGACAAACCAGCTGGCCCCACCCTTGCATCAATCCTCTATCTATACTAATAAAAGGGTAATATGCTAATTAGACCAGGAGACCTTCCAGGAGACCTTCTGGACAAAGCTATGGTGCTGGGGCT
>NW_006290871.1:16380-21378 GCF_000327345.1 Myotis davidii
TGGAGTCCTTCAGCTTGGCCTGCAGCCTCTAGCAATCTAGGACCCCTCAGCAGATGTCCGACTGCCGGTTTAGGCCCAATCCCACAGGAATATCCCTCAAGGAGTCCCAGATTGGAGAAGGTGAAGGCTGGGCTGAGGCACCCCCCGCCCCGATGCACAAATTTCATGCACCAGGCCACTACTATTGTAATAACTATGTATGATGTCAGATAGGTAGTAGACTTATTGGGGTGATTACTTCATTAGGTATATAAATATCTAATCACTGTGTAGTGCTCTTAAATCTAACATAATATTTTATATCAAATGTAATTGAAAAATAAATTTAAAAGAATAAGAGTAAATAAATAAATAGATAGATGATAGATGATAGATAGATAGATAGGTAGATAGATAGATAGATAGATAGATAGATAAATTTAAACACTATATACCAAAACTTATGGGGTATAGCAAAAGTTGTTCTAACAGAGAAGTTCATAGTAGTAAGTGCCTACATTAAGAAACAAGAAAGATCTCAAATAAACTACCTAATTTTACATTTCATGGAATTGGCAAAAGAATAATCAAAGCCCAAAGTTAATAGAAGAAAGAAAATAACAAAGATTGTAAATAAATAAAGTAGAGATTGAAAAATCAATAGAAACCATCAGTGGAGTCAGAGAGAAAATGGCAGCCAAATAGGCATATGTGTCTTGCACTTCCTCCCAGGGCCAGGCTGGAAGTAAAACTAAAGTGAGAAACATACACCTGAAATTACCAAATGAGGTCCAGCTGAGGAGCTGACTTATATCAACAAAGAAAACACCTGGAGACTGGTAGTAAGGGTGAGGTCTGGAGAGGTGCTGACCCAGATTCCACATGCAGCAGGCCAAGAGTGAGTAGAGATTGCTAAGGGAGGGTCTTTTTGCTCAGAAGATAGAGGCCTGGAACGCAGCCTGTGCTCTGCATCCCAGAGCACCAGAGCCAAGACCAGAGGTCCACATAACATCCAGCTGTGAAAAGCAGCAGGGCTGCTAGTCTGGAGGCAGTAGACCAGGACCAGTTGGAGAGAAAGCCACAGTTTCTGTTTTGTTTTGTTTTTAAACCCAGAAAACAGGCTTTGGGTCCTGGAGGGTGGTACAGACTCAAGGTGCCTAAGAAGAGGCTAGGGTGAGTAGCATTAGGGGGTGGGGGAGAGAGACCTGGAAAAGCAGCAGCTGGGAGTCCTGCATTTGGTCATACTCCCCAAACCAAAATGGCTATTTTTCTTGAGAGGAGCTAGCCACTCCCTGTAGCTGAAGCACAGGAAGGGGGGGGGGACCCTCCCTAAGTGATACAGCCCACCCCACCCTCAGGAGCCCTGTGGGCCACACTCTGCATCTTGACTTTTGCAAAGGAGATAGCAGCAGAGGCCCAGACTATGGGTTGTAAAAGTCTCAGGGAGTGTCTGTGACTGGGTTGGGGATGGGACCATCTGCCCACCATCCTGGGAACCTGACTGGTGTCTCCACCACATGGAAGAGCTGATAGAAACTCCAGGTTTCCAATTGATCCCACTGGATTGCATATGAGGGTCTCTGCTCAGATGAGGGCAGAGTGATATTCTGGACCATTAGCAGAGAAGTTCTAGGACTGGGAAACACACTCACCACTTTCACTGAAATCTGAACAGCACCTCCCCCTCATGGGAGACTTAGAGGTCACAATTCTACCTAAAGCCTTTTCAGAAACAGATTTTTGAGTGATTAAGATCAACGGCTATCTAGAAAGCAAAGACGGGTGGAGGATGGGGAACCTGAGGAAGCTTACTGACCCAGTCCTGGGCCCCATGCTGTTAACAAACCTGCTTTAGAGGGCAGCTTGGCCCCTCACACATGCAGCCAAGTCCTATGGAGACAGACACAAACTGCGGAACACTTGAAGCTTCAAGCAGGTTGCTGAAAGCCAAAGGAAGACAGTTTCTGACAGTGGTTAGCACCTAACTACCTCCCTCAAAGCCCAGAATTGGCAGAGAGAACAGTCAGCCACAGTCATCATAAAGGCAGGATGCAAAGGGAGCCCCCAAGAGATACTAAACTGAGACAAATGCCACTTCACTTTTTTCTTTTGTCTTCTTCTTTTTCACATTTATTGCTTTTCAAATATTGCACCAACCTTGCACCCTCGAATAAATTCCATTTGGTCGTTATGTATGATCTTCTTAATGTATAGCTGTGTCAGAAACAGCTAGAGCACTGCATGGGCACTGCTTCTCTGAGTCCATATATTCTTCTGAATTCTGCTTGACTCCATCACTGTCAAGGCAGGTTCATTCTCAAACCCTGCCCATTGCACTAATTGTTAGGGCTGATCCCCTCTGCCTGGGGCTGGACCTTCGTGGACATCGGGTCTTATATGGAGAAGCCATGAGAAGTTGTGGGTGTACAAGAATGAGTCTTTATTGTGGAAGCCAGTGGCCATTGCCATCAGACAAAACAATTCTTTCAGCATTCCATAAAACTGGCAGCCACGTACCGGCTGGTTAACAAACACATCTTTCCTACATAGCAGCATTAGACTCTGTACCCACAGCTATTATCTAAGCAGCTGCATGCCGCTCCTAGACTCACAACCTCACATAGTAGTGGCACTTGAGCTCTCTGCCTCAGCAGCTTCTGCAATCTCTCCAGCCTTACCTGCACACATAGTTTCACGTGGTAGCTACATCCTCTGTGCCTACCTCAGCTTCTCCAGCACACTCTAGCTGGTCAGTACCATGTATTATACCATTTAGACTAAAGAGGCCTGTAGTCAACAATGACATCAATCATTCGAGTTATAGAAGGGCACGCATGCCCAGTATACCATGAGATTGTTGTGGCTTGCACCTGTTTATGGTATCTTAGCTTTGAATATTCTGATTAAGATTCCCATGTTCATAGTGGCCTTGGCCATTCCAGCATACTAACAAGAAGACCTTGACTATCCGGGGTCTCTGGTATGGTTCCCACAAACTGGATCTGATTTTAGAATCTGTGTTCCTCAGGGACATTGGCCTCTAATTCTCATTCTTTATAGTGTATTTATATGGTTTGCATTAGGCTAATTCTTGTCTCATAAAAAGAGCTGGGACGTGTTCCTTCCTCTTGGATTTTTTGGAATAGTTTGAGGACGAGAGGTGTTAGTTCTGCTTTGAATGCTTGGTAAAACTGCCCTGTGAAGCTGTCTAGACCAGGGCTTTTATTTGCTGGAAGTTTTTTTGATTACTGCTTCAGTTTCATTAGTAGTTACCTACCTATTAGATTTTCTGATTCTTCCTGGTTCAGGAAGAATCTTTATTTTTTTAGGAATATGTCCATTTCACCCATGTTGTCCAACTTGTTGGCATATAGTTGTCCATAGTATTTTCTTACCGTCTTTTGTATATCTGTGATATAAGTTGTTACTTTACCTCTTTCATTTCTGATTATATTTATTTGGGTCCTCTCTTTTTGTTCTTGAAGAATTTGTCTAAAGGCTCATCAATCTTCTTTATCTTTTGAAAGAACCAGCTCTTGGTGTCATTGACCTTTCGTGTATTTTTGTTTTGTTTTGTTTGTTTGTTTGTTTTGTCTCTATATCATCTATCCACTCTGATCTTTATTTTCTTCCTTCTACTTAGGGCTTTCTTTGTTATTCTCTTTCTAATTCTTTAAGTTGTAGGGCTAGGTAGTTTATCAAAAGTTTCTCTTGTTTTTTGAGGTAAGCCTGTAATTTCATGAACTTCCCCCCTCAGGACTGCTTTCACTGTGTCCCATGGAATTTGGGTTGTTGTGTGTGCATTTGAATTGGTTTCCAGGAAGTTTTTTTTTTCTTTCTTTCTTTCTTTTTATTATTATTATTTTTTAAATTATTGGTTAAAGCTTTATACATAGTAGTACATATACCTCCTTTTTGTTTTTGCCCATTGACCTTCCCCCAGCCTCCTTTACCCCCTGTCACATGCCCTCAACCCACTCTCCCAATGTCTTGTGTCCATTGGTTGTGCTTATATGCATGCATACAAGTCCTTCAGTTATCTCTTTCCACCCCTCCTCAATACTCTCCACCCTCCCATTGTGATTTGACAGTCTGTTCGATACTTTACTGGCTCTCTATCTATCTTTCTGTTCATCAGGTTATAATGTTCTTTATTTTCCATAAATGAGCTCTCCAGTTCTATCCATGCTGCTGCAAATGGTAAGAATTCCTTCCTTTTTATAGCAGCGTAGTATTTCATTGTGTAGATGTACCATAGTTTTCTAACCCACTCATCGACTAATGGGCATTTAAGCTGTTTCCAAATCTTAGCTATGGTGAATTGTACTGCTATGAACATAGGGGTGCATGTATCCTTTCTGATTGGTGCTTCTAGTTTCTTGGGATATATTCCTAGAAGTGGGATTACTGGGTCAAATGGGAATGCCATTTTTAGTTTTTTGAGGAAACTCCATACTGTTCTCCACAGTGGCTGCACCGGTCTGCATTCCCACCAGCAGTGCACGAGGGTTCCTTTTCCTCTGCATCCTCGCCAGCACTTGTCGTTTGTTGATTTGTTGATGATTGCCATTCTGACGTGTGAGATGGTACCGCATTGTAGTTTTGATCTGTATCTCTTGGATAATTAGTGACTTTGAGCATGTTTTCATATGTCTCTTGGCTTCCTTCTGTCCTCTTTCGAAAAGTACCTATTTAGCCCCATCGCCATTCTTTTTATTGGATCATTTAACTTCCTTTTATTAAGTTGTATGAGTTCCCTGTAAATGATGGATTTTTTCCAACTTTTAAAATAATGAATGCTTTATTTGTAGCGTAAATTCTAGTGTTGAGTGCATATAGCTTTCTGTAGATAAGGCTTTGTAATGTCAGTCAACAATAGTTCAAATGCTGAAAACAGAATAGATGTGACTTCAAAGGCTTTGAAGGATTCCTGGCTAGCGTCTATACAGACACTCTGCGTTTAAGAATATTTCATTGTAAATAGTTTTGGTAGGTAGATCCCTCCAAAAGAAAGAGTGA
>NW_006290871.1:21828-24728 GCF_000327345.1 Myotis davidii
ACCCCCCCGAAACCCTCCCCAGGCTTCCCTCTGTAGTTTGACAGTCTGTTCAATGCTGCTCTGCCTCTGCATCTACCCCTGTTCATCAGTCTATACTGGTCGCCATTATCTGTCCCAACCTCACAGGGGCCATTTCATCTTCACCAGGGCTGTCTTGACCTCACCGGGGCAGTCCCAACCTCACCAGGACCGTCCCGACCTCACTGGGGCCATCCCTACCTCACCGGGGCCATTTCAACCTCACCGGGGCCACCCTGACCTCACCGGGGCTGTCTCGACCTCACTGGGGCTGTCTTCACCTTCCTGGGGCCATTCCAACTTCACTGGGGCCATTTCGGCATCACCAGGGTCATCACAGCCTCACCGGGGCCGTTTCAACCTCACTGGGACTGTCCCAACCTCACTAGGGCCGTTTCAACCTCACCAGGGCCATCCCAACCTCACTGGGGCCGTTTCAGCCTCACCGGGGCTGTCTCAACCTCATCAGAGTCATCCTGACCTCACCAGGGCCGTTCCAACATCACCGGGGCCGTCTCAACCTCACCGGGGCCCTTTTGGCTTCACCTGGGCAGTTTCAACCTCACCAGGGCCGTTTCAACCTCACCGGGGCCGTTTCAACCTCATTGGGGCGATCCCGACCTCACTGAGGCCGTTTCAACCTCACCGGGGCTGTCCCGACCTCACTGGAGCCGTCCCGACCTCACCACGGCCGTCTCGACCTCACCGGGGCCATTTTGGCCCCGGATGCTGTCTCAACCTTACCGGGGCCATTCTGACCTCACCCAGGCCGTCTTGGCCTCACCGGGGCCATCTCAATCTCACCAGGGCCATCCCGACCTCACCGGGGCTGTCCTGACCTCACCGGGGCCCTCTCAACCTCACTGGGGCCATTCCAGCCTCGGATGCCGTCTCAACTTCACCGGGGCCATTCCGACCTCACCCAGGCCATTTTGGCCTCACTAGGGCCATCCCTACCTCACTGGGGCAGTCTTGACCTCACCAGGGCCATCTCAACCTTTCTGGGGGCATCCCAACCTCACTGGGGCCATCCCGGCCTCACCGGGGCTGAATTGGCCTCACCGGGGCTGTCCCAGCCTCAACGGGGAAACACGAAGTTTGGCACTCTGTTCCCTGCTGGGCGGCTCCCCATCAGACAAAATCTCCAGGCGTTCCTGGTGGCTGAACATCCAGCACGCCTGCTCAGACTTCGCCCTCCACCAAGTTCACAGACTGCCTGTCTGCCGTCCCCCAGCATCCCACGCGAGACTGGACCCAGTGGGCATGCTTGTGTGCCTGCTGGTACAGCAGTTCCACATCACCGGCCCAGCCGGGCCCAGCCCCTGCCTGCTCTGAACCCGACTCCACCCCCTGAGCACATCCCTCCTGGATGCGAGGAGCCGAAATCTGCAGCCTGCTGGGTTGGGCTCTGTACTTGGTGCCTCTGCACATCCTACTCAGTCTCAATGCTCTTCTTTCTTTCCTTCCAGTTGTAGAGCTTCCACTGGGCCAGCTTTTCCATGGTTCCGTATGATAGCTGTTTGTCCTATAGTTGGTAGTTTCGATGTTGTTGTGGGAGGCAGCACACACAGGTCTGTACCTTATGCTGTCATCTTGGTTCTCCTGGGTCTGCTTCTTGAGTGTCTCCCATGGATGCGAGGAGTTGAAGTCTGCAATTTTTGGGTTAGGCTGCAAAAGTGCAGGTGGGTCTTTTTGTACCCCTGGCAGAGCTTGAATGGGGATGTAAATTGATTAGGGCTGGGTCTCAGGGAGTTGCCAGGGAGGAGCAAATAGCAATGGGGTCTCTGTGGCTCCTCTCCTTTCTGGGGCTCTGGGACTTCCCTTCCCCCAGTGCCGGTGAGCAGCTGCGTGCCAGAGCCTCCCTCGCTTTCCGACCCCTGCAAGGCTGTGCCGCCTCTTCCCGTGGGGCCTGAGGCCCCAGAGACCCTCCCCGAGCAAACCCAGAGGATTCAAGAGTTTGTAAAAGCACAGGCATTTCCTCTTGTGCCTCTGGCACAGCTTGGATGCGGATGTAAATAGAGTAGGGCTGGGTCTCAGGGAGCCGCCAGGGTGGAGCAAATAGCAACGGCAGCGTCTCCATGGCTCCTCACCTCTTCAGGACATTGGAACTTCGTGTCCCCCAGTGCCGGCGAGCAGCTGCATGCCAGAGCCTCCCTTGCTTTCTGACCGCTGCAAGGCTGTGCCGCCTCTCCCCGTGGGGTCTGGGGCCTCAGAGACCCGCCAGGAGCAATCTGATTGAAAAACAACCACGCATCCAGTTGCAGCCCACCTGGCGTGCAACTGTGTACCTCTGTTTTTGGCACCTCTGTAGCTCCTACTCACTCTCACTGCGCTTCTTTCTTTTCTTCCAGTTGTAGAACTTCTACTGGGTCAATTTCCCCATGGTTCTGAATGGTGGTTGTTTGTCTTATAGTTGGTAGTTTCAATGATGTTGTGGGAGGCAGCACGCACAGGTCTACTCCCTACGCCTCCATCTTGGTTCTCCTCTTTTACCTATTTAGTTAAGTTTATTCCTAGGTATCTTATTTTTTTTTTTTTGGTGCAATGGTAAATGGGATTGCTTTTTTAGTCTCTCTTTCTGTAAGTTCACTATTGGTGTATAGAATGCATAGATTTCTTGGCGTTAATTTTGTATCCTGCTACATTGCCAAATTCATTTATTAAGGCTAATAGTTTTTTGAAGGAGACTTTAGGGTCTTTTTTATGTACAATATCATGTCATCTGCAAATAAAGACAGTTTTACTTCTTCTTTTCCAATTTGGATGCTTTTTATTTCTTCTTCTTGTCTAATCACAATGGCTAATACTTCCAGTACTATGGCGAACAGAAGTGGTGAGAGTGGACATCCCTGTCTTGTTCCTGTTCTTAGGGGGACAGGGGT
>NW_006290871.1:25573-26164 GCF_000327345.1 Myotis davidii
TGTTTCCTATTTCTTCGTTTTACAGCAGACCCTTTAGCATTTCTTGCATTGCTGGTTTGGTGGTAATAAACTCCATTAGTGCTTTTTTGTCTGTGAAGCTCCTGATTTCACCCTCAATTTTGATTGATAGCCTTGCTGGGTACAGTATTCTTGGATTCAGACCCTTCTTTTGTATGACTTTGTATATTCTATCCCATTCCCTTCTTGCTTGATGTATTTCTGTTGATAAATCAGTCACCAGTCTGATGGGGGATCCTTTGTAGGTAACTTGCTGTCTCTCTCTGGCCGCTTTTAAGATTCTTACTCTGTTGTTGGTGTTTAGCCAATTCAATTATAATGTGCCTTTGCATCGGCCTTTTGGGGTTCATTTTGTTTGGGACTCTGTGAGCTTCTTGTATTTGTGTGAGTTTTTTCTTCCCTATATCAGGGAAGTTTTCAGTCAGTATTTCTTCAAACAGGTTTTCTATTCCTTGCTCACTTTCCTCTCTTTCTGGCACCCCTATGATGCAGATGTTGTTTCATTTCATATTGTCACAATGTTCTCTTAGACTCTCCTCCAGCTTTTTTTTTTTCCCCCTCCAGGCTGGGTTT
>NW_006290871.1:26178-26975 GCF_000327345.1 Myotis davidii
TTCTCTCTTTCTAACTCTTTGAGTTGGAGGGTTAGGTAATTTATTACCATTGTTTCTTGTTTTTTGCAGTAGGCTTGTAGAGCTATGAACTTCCCTCTCAAGACTGCTTTCGCTGTGTCTGATAGGTTTTGGATTGTTGTATTTTCATTGTCGTTTGTTGCCATGATGTTTTTTATTTCTTCTTTGATCTCTCTGGTAACCCAGTCATTGTTTAATAGCATTCTATTTAGTCTCCATGTGTTTGATTTTTCGGGATTGTTTTTGTTGTAGTTGATTTCCAGTTTTATGCAATTGTGATCTGAGAAGATGCTTGATATGATTTCTATCTTCTTCAATTTGAAGAGACTTTGTCTGTGACCCAACATATGGTTTATATTTGAAAATGACCCATGTACACTTGTGAAGAATATATATTCTGTGTCTTTGGGGTGAAATGTTCTGAAGATGTCAATTATTTCCATCTGATCTAGTGAGTCATTTTCGATTGCAATTTCTTTGCTGATTTTTTGTTTAGAGGATTTGTCCAATGGTGATAGTGGGGTATTAATGTTCCCTACTATGATTGTATTGCTGTCAATCTCTCCCTTGATATCCTCCAGAAGTTTTTTAATGTGCTTGGGTGCTCCTATTGGGTGCATATATGTTTACAAGGGTTATATTTTCTTGTTGAATCATTCCCTTTAGTATTATGAAGTGGCCTTCTTTGTCTCTTGTTATGGCCTTTGTTTTAAGGCTATTTTGTCTAATATGAGTATTGCTGACCCAGATTTTATTTTTTCCTTTCCATTTTCATGGAA
>NW_006290871.1:28177-30530 GCF_000327345.1 Myotis davidii
TGCTTGCCTCCATTTCGTTTACTTCCTTTTCTGATGATGCCTGCTTTTCTTTCATATGTGGGTTGTTTCTTTGTCTCCCCATGATCCCTCTTATCCAGGTGTCTCATTATGTAGTTCTCTCTCTCCTTTTCATGAGGGGGTGCAGAGCTCCTCTGAATCTGTGTGCTTGCACTGCTTGGGGGATGGTGTTCCTGGGTTCGCAGCTGTTCCCTGGGTGTTGTTGTTGTAGATTCCAGGGATTGTCAGGCTTCCAACAACATCCACTCTCCCCTTCATGATGGTGTGGTCTCTGCATCAGAGCTGGTCACTCCGGGAGGGATCCCAGCAGCATTGGAGGCTGCCCGGTCAGGGGAACCCCATCTGGCAATCTGCCACACTCCCCAGGAGTACAGCTGTCCCTCAACTCACAAACAAACATTCCCCATGCGACCACACACTCTCCCTTCATTCTCTCACTCACTCACTATCTTGTAGTCTGCCTTCCTGTTGGCAGTCATCTTCCTTCTCCCTTATTTCTTTTTTGATCTCTTTGGTAACCCATTCACTGTATAATAACATGCTATTTAGCTTCCATGTGTTTGAATGATTTTGAGTGAGTGTTTTTTCCTACCTTGTCTTCTAATTCGCTGATTCAGTTCTCTGCTTCTACTAGTCTACTGCTGATTCCTCACATGTTATTTTTTTTTTTATTTCAGATATGTCTTTCCTTATTTCTGTTTAATTTTTGTTGATGGTTTCTACCTCTTTTTTATGTTGCTATAGTTCTCATTAAGTTGCTTATAGTTCTAAGTTGTTTGAGTACCCTTATAACCATTGCTTTGAATTCTTTATATTACAAATTGCTTGCCTCCATTTCACTTAGTTCCTTCTTTTGTGATTCCTCCTTTTCTTTCATTTGGGGATTCTTTGTCTACTGATTTTTGCTCTTATTTATATTTGTTTCTATATGTTGTTTCAAACTGCTATGCCTCCAATACTTTGTGGGGTAGTCTTATGTAGTAGGTGTTTTATGGGACACAGCGATGCAGTCTCTTGGGCCTCCTGAGATAGGTGTTCTAAGAAATGCCCTTGTTTGAAGTATTTAGGTTCTCTTGTTGTAATTGGGTCTTGAATGTGGTTGTTCAATTTGTGGCTGAATTGTCCTCTCATGCGTGCTGACCATGAGGTTCATGAATTTCCCTTCTGCCCCTTGTCACAAGTTTAAAAACCTCACAGCTTGTATAATGTAACCATTTGGGGTCTGCTTTTAACTTGGACTAGTGTAACTCCATGCAATAAACTGAAAAGAGCCATGCTGTCAAGTCTTGAAGTTCCTCATTTAAACAGAGGTCAAGCAGTAGGTGCCTGGCAGTGTCCAACCTGAAATGGAGCAATACCGTGATGTTTCAGCCAAACCCATGTCTGGCCAAAGCTCCTCACCAGAGTTCCCTGCCCTCAGAGAATGTCACCGCCTGAACAGCCTTCCTTGAAGCTGAGAGGAGAGGGGTAAGGCAGCAGCGGCATGTATACCACTAGAGGGAGCCTTCCGTAATCACAGATCTACACCTGACCAGGTGATGGAGCTTAGACCAAGCAGCCTGCCACCTTCCCTCCAGTGAGGTGTAAGGACTTGTGGCTTGCCACTAAGGTCTTTTTGACCAGACAGATCCTAGCTAATTATTGTCCAAACACCGTAATTTGAGGCCAACCTTCTTATCAGAGTTAAACTTTTGACAAGGGAACAAATTTCAAACTGAAGTGTCAGTCATGTAGCTAGCTATAGAGCTTGCAACTTCCTAACAACAGCTGCCCAATGCCATGTGAAGTAAAAAAAAAATGATTTTGGGGGTGTTCTTTTTCCCCTCCTTCAGTTTTAATGTTATGTTATATATTTAAACCCTTATTTAAATAAAACTTGTTTTCAGAAACACCTGAAAAAAAAAATCACATCATGAAGGCTGTTGGGGAGGTGCTGACAAGATGAAACAAAATATAACACAATGGCATGTGGATGGCATGACTCAGTGGTTGATTGTCGACCTATGAACCAGAAGGTCACAGTTTGATTCCCAGTCAGGACACATGCTGGGGTTGCATGTTAGATATCCAATGTGGGGCATGCAGGAGGCAGGTGATCAATGATTCTCTCTCATCATTGATGTTTCTCTCTCTCCATATCCCTTTCTCTCTGGAATCAATTATATATATAGTTACAACAAAACATGAAAGAAAAAAACACCAAAACATATACAAAACCCCTACAACAACAACAAAAAGACCCACCAGAGAATAAGGAAAGAAAAAAGAGAGCTAGAATGATAGAAATAAAGACATAAAATATATGAAAGGAAAAACAAAGAACAACAAAATACTA
>NW_006290871.1:30583-35882 GCF_000327345.1 Myotis davidii
GTAGGGAAGGAATATGAAGGGACAGAGATGAAATAAAGAAGATAAAATAATGAAAATGAAGATTGGGGTGTAGGGGAAGGAAAACTATTTAAAATAAAAGAGGAAGAAAATTTCTTGTAAAAGGAAATAGGGGAGTAAGTAGATAGATCCAAATTAAGAAAAGAAAAAAAGATGAGAAAGCAGGAGAAAGAGAAAAAAAATGAGAGTAGAAAAGGGACAGAAAACTGGATATATGAATTAAACAATAGAGACTAAAATAATGATACATCATATAAACAAATTGGAAGAGAAAACTCACATGATCATATCAATAGATGCAGAAAAAGTATTTGAAATAACCCAGCACCTTTGATAAAAACCCTCAGCAGAGTAGGAATAGAGGGATAATACCTCAATATAATAAAGAAACCCAAAACACCAATCAGGAAATATATGTGCACCCCTTAGTTCATAGCAGCACAATTTACAATAGCTAAGATCTTGAAACAGTCTAAGTGCCCATAATATGAGTGGATAAAAAAAGCTGTGGTTCATTTACACCATAGAATACTATGCAGCTATAAACAGAAGGATTTCTTATCCTTTGGGACAGCATGGAGAGATCTAAAGAATATTATGCTGAGTGAGATAAGCCAATCAGAGAAATATAAGTATCACATGATTTCACTTATATATGGAATCTAATGAACAAAGTAACATACATCCAGAGATATAGAAGCATGGAACAGACTGATGAATCATAGAAGGAAGGAGCAGATGGGGTAGGTGGGGGGAGAGTAACTGGGGAACTTATATGCATGTATGTATAGCCCATGGACACATACACTAGTGTGGCGAAGATCTGGTAAGGGTGGGTGCAGCATGGAGGGGATCAATGGGAATAAAGGGGGACATCTGTAGAACTTTAAACAATAAAGATAAATTTCAAAGAAATAGAAACAATCAATGAACCTAAGGGCTGGTTTTTGATAAAGATAAACAAAGTAGAGAAACCTCTATCTAGTCTCGCCAATGAAAATTGAGAAGATAAAATCAGAAATGAATGGGGAGATGTTACAACAGATACCACAGAAATATAAAAGATCATAGGAGACTATTATGTATAATGATACACCAACAATTTGGATAACCTATAAGAAATGGATAAATTCCTGGAAACATACAATGTACCAAAAGTGAATCATGAAGGAAGAATCTGAACATCATTATTACTAGTAATGATATTGAATAAGTAATTTAAAACCTCCCAAGAAACAAATGTTCAGGACCAGATGGCTTCACTAGTGTACTCGATCAAACATTTGAATAATAATATCAATTCATCTCAAACTCTTTCAAAAGTAACAGATGAGAAACTCTTCCAAACTCATTTTAGGAGGACAGCACCACTCTGATACCAAAATTAGACAAGGACACCACACACAAGAAAAGAAAATCATAAGACAGTATCCTTGATGAATATAGCTGCAAGATCCTGAACAAAATATTAGAAAAACCAAATTCAGCAATATATTCAAAGGTTTGTACACCATGATCAAGTGAGATATATTCCAAGGATGCAAGAATGGTTCAACATCTACAAAGCAATCAATTTCATACACCACATTAACAATATGAAAGATAGAAATCATATGATCATTTCATTAGATGAAGAAGAAGCATTTGACCAAATTAACTTTGATAAAAACTCTCAACAAAGTGCATATAGACAAAACCTATGTCAATATTATTAAGGTCATATATGACAAGTTCACATGTAATATCACAGTCAATGAAGAAAAAACTGAAATATTTTTCTCTAAGATAAGGGAGAAGACAGGATTGTCCACTCTCACCACTTTCGTTCAGGATAGTATAGGAAGTCCTAATCAGATCAATTAGGAAAATAAATAAATAAAATAAAATAAAGAGCATCCAAATCTAAATATAGAATTAAAACTCTTAGTGCTAATCAACAAATTCAATAAAATTTCAGTATACAAAATTAATGTACAGAAATCTGTGGCATTTATGTACACTAACAATGAACTATCAGAAAAAGAAATTAAGAAAACAGAGGAACGAAGGTGGCTGCATAGGTAAATACCTGTACTCACTGCCTCCCACAATCACATCAAAATTACAACTAAAATACAGAACAACTACATCCAGAAACACTGGAAAGCTGGCTGAAGGGAAGTACAACTAGAGAAGTAAAGAAGAAAGCACACTGAGACCTATAGAAGGTGCAGAGGCAAGGAACAGGCTGGTCTGGAACCAGGTGTGCTGCTTTTTTAATTGGGAGGGATATTGCCTCTGCAGAGGCCACCTGGAGGAGCAAGGGGTCCCTGCCCCACACCTGACCCCAATCCCAGGGTTCCACAGCTGGAGAAAGAAGTCCCTACGGGCAGTAAGAACTACGGACTGTAAAAACCAGTGCAAATTGGGGCTCAGGGACACACAGGCTGCTGGAGACACAGCTGCTCCTCTTCAAAGGCCAGCACTATGAACTAAATTTACAAGCTTCCACTTCCTCTAAGCTCCAGTGCTGGGCAAGGCTCTGGGGAACCCAGACACATACAGTGAGAAACTGGATGGTCTGGCATTGGGGTAGGAACTTGGGGGAAGCTTTCTTCCAGACAGAGGTGCTCACAGCAGTCATTGTTCCCATGTTGGGACCTCCCCAGTGCAGGGCTGACTGGCAGCTATTTCTGTTTGCTCCACCCTGGTGATTCCCTGAGAACCTGCCCCACCCAATTTATAACCCCACCCAAGCTGTGTGCAGCAGCTTTTGCATATGAGTGATCAGTCCTTTTTCAGGCTAAAAATCTTTCAAACAAGCTTCAGCTGGATCAGAGAGCCCCAAACTTATCAATAAAAGCCCCAAGACCCAGCACCAGCACCAGCACCAGCCTACATTGCTTCAGAGCTGGGCCTGATCTGGGCACTTTCAAACCCCATACAAAGAGGAGGGATCTGCAGCTCTCTCTGTAGCTCTTGATTTATGGCCCCAGGCAGTGGCTGACTTTGCATCTCCCTGGAGACCCAAGAGCTAGTCTACCCAGATGTCAGCATCAGACCATACCAGATTATAATACTTCACATCCATAAGCTACACACTCAAGGGGCAGACTCAGCACCAAAGCCTCACTGAAGCAAGTGGTGTTCCATAAGGGTGTCTCCTGCACAGCAGCTCTCCCATTGCAGTTGCAGTTGGTCCCCACAGCCAGTTGGCCTGGAAGTCAATTCCTCCAGGTGACATCAACAGCAATCAAGGCTCAACTACAACAAAACTGTGCACACAGCACACAAAGGGGTGCACCAAGAGTGTCCACCTCAGGTGACTGGGGAGGCTGAGCCACTGGGCCCTGTAGGATCTTAGTGAGAATGCAAAAAAGAAAAAAGGAAAAAGGAAAAGGACCAGTCAGAAATTAATCATATACTTGACTGAAATAAAGATAACATATAGGGATTCAACAGTAGACTAGAGGATCCTGAGAATCAAATCAATGATTTGAAATATGAGAAAGCAAAAAACACCCAACCAGAAGAGCAAAAAGAAAATAAGAATCCAAAAATATGAAGATAGTGTAAGGAGCCACTGGGACAACTTCAAACGTACCAACATCCGAATTATGGGGCTGCCAAAAAAGAGAGAGAGCAAGATATTGAAAACCTATTTGAAAAAATAATGACAGAAAAGTTCCCTTACCTGGGGAAAGAAATATACTTACAAGTCCAGGAAGCACAGAGAACCCCAAAAAGAGGGATTCAAAGAGGACCACACCAAGACACATCATAATTAAAATGTCAAGGGCAAAAGATAAAGAAAGACCCTTAAAATCAGCAAGAGAAAAGCAGTTAGTTACCTACAAGGGAGTGCCCATATGACTGTCAGCTGATTTATCAACAGCAACTATGCAGGCCAGAAGGGAGTAGGAAGAAATATTCAAAGTGATGAATAGCAAGAACCTACAACCAAGATTACTCTACCCAACAAAGCTATTATTTAGAATTGGAGGTCAGCTAAGGAGCATCAGAGACAAGAAAAAGCTAAAGGAGTTCATCACCACCAAATCAGTATTATATGAAATGCTAAAGGGTATTCTCTAAGAAGAGGAAGAAGAAGAAAAAGGTAAAGATAAAAAATATGAACAACGAAGTGGCAACAAATACATATCCATCAACAGTTGAATCTAAAAATCAAATGAATAAAAAATCTGATGAACAGAATAAATTGATGAATGGAATAGAATCAGGGCCATGGAGATGGAACATACTGATGATTCTTAGAAGGAAGTGGGTGTAGGGGGGTTGTGGGAAGAGATTAGAAAAAGATCTTATATGCATGCATGCATTACCTATGGACACAGACAATAAAGTGGTGAGGTCCTGGGGTGGGGTGGGAGCTGGGTGGAGGGGAGCTATGGGGGGGATAAAAGAGGGACATCTGTAATAACCTCAACAATAAAGATTAATTTAAATTTTTTTGAAAAAATAAAAAGGAAAACAAAGAAATTAAGAAAACAGTCTCATTTATACTTGAATCAAAAAAATAAACTATCTAGAAATAAAATTGACCAAGAAAATGAAACACTCATAGACTGAAAACTACAAAACATTGATGAAAGAAATGGAAAAGTATGCATAAATTAGAAAAATTAATATTTTTAAATATTAATTACCCAAAGTAATGTGCAGATTTAATTCAACTCCTATGAAAATTCCAATGGTATATTTCACAGAACCAGAACAAATAGCCCAAGCAATCGAGAAAGAAGACCAAGTGAAATCAACATACTTCCTGATTTCAAACTATATTATAAAGCTATCATAATCAAAACAGTATGACATTGGCATAAAAACAGGGTCACAGATAAATGGAACAGAATAGAGTGCCAATAAGTAAACCCACACATATATAATCAATTTATGGCAGCTGAGTCAAAAATATACAAATGCAAAGGACAGGCTTCAAAAAATGTTTGAAAAAACTGGACAACTACATCCAAAAGTATGAAACTAGACCATTATCTTACACAATTCATAAGAAATATCTCAAAATGTATTAATAACTTGAATGTCAACTCTGAAACTGCAAAATTTGTGAGGAAAGCATATGTAGTGAGCCCTTCATATTAGTCTTGGTGGTGATTTTTTTAAATTTTGTACCAAACTAAAGGGAACAAAAGTAAAAATAATCAAATGGGACTACATGAAACTAAAAAGCTTGCTCATGGCAAACAAAATCAACAAAACAAAAAGGCAATCTACTGAAAAGAAGAAAATATTTGAAGAATATATATATATATATATATAT
>NW_006290871.1:36532-37772 GCF_000327345.1 Myotis davidii
GTAAAACAAAGACTTACATTTTTGATATTTATTTTATATATTTAAATGCCATTTAACAAAGAAAAATCAACCAAAAAAATGAGTTCGCATGTCACCTCTGACACGTGTGTCATAGATTCGCCATCACTAATATAGAACAAAACATGATTTAGTTGATTAACTGCTGATGCACTAACCCTGTACCAAACCCCAATAAAAGTGATGGTGAGAGTGCAGAGTTTCCTACATGCCTGAGCAAGCTGTAGCCCTCTGTCCGGCATCAATCATCCTGTGCGCTCATCTTACCTCTGCATCTTCGGTTCATTAAACATCCCACAACACTTGGGATCTTAAGGTAAGTACGGGGAATGCACAGGACTGAAAGGGAAAAAGTCTGCGATGGTTTTCTCAAAACTTTTGGCAAGCCAGGCAGAGCAATGGGAACTCCCTGACAGCAGAGAGTCAATATATGACTCTGCCGTGTTCAGTGCTTAAAAGTACTGGGGTTAGTGTGTCTCAAGACACTTTTAGGAAATTAGCTAGAGAAATAAGAAGACATTGTTATTGCTTTGAGCCGACAGGCAGAAGTCAGTTAAATCTAAAGGTTTAGAAACAGGTTGTTTGTGCACTATGGTGTGCTCATCAGAATGGAGATCCTATAGGACATGAAGTTTGGTCCTTGTGTCTTTGATTACTATGGCTCTTAAACCTTTGCAGTCAGAATCAGATTATGAGGCTGCTCCATTTAAATTACTAGCTCTCGTTCTAGCTCCACTTGTGAAACTGATAAAGACATGCCTAATAGACCATTACCTTCTTTGCCTCATGAAAATAATACGGAGCAAAAAAGGAAAGATTTTGAACAGAAGTTGGAGGGATCTGAAAATATAGAAGGGACTGATAAATAGAGCATCCAGGATTCATCAGAAAGTGAAACTAGTAGCACTGATTCTAGTGGTAGCAAAAGGAAGAGATTATTTAAAAAGAAAAGCAAAGCAAGGGATGACGAACAAGAGTTATTAAAAGATTTGCTGATTCATTTGAAGGCTTTAATATGTGATATCCCACCACCTCATGTTAAACCTACTAATAAGTTACAGGAATTAATCAAAAATGCTTTTCCAGTTCAACAGCCACTGTCGGAGGAGCCCGGAGTAACTCCCATGGCTCCTCCTCCAGACCCACCACATTATTCCACAGGGGCACATCGGCAATTTCAGCTGCCCTTGCCTACTGCAATAAACAAAATATTATTAGATTT
>NW_006290871.1:37888-39595 GCF_000327345.1 Myotis davidii
GTGATGCCTCAGAATTTTTGCTAATTCCCCTAGATTGGGAATCTTTGGCCAAAACTGTACTGGACCCAGGAATATATTTACAATTTAAAATGTGGTGGAGAGAGGAAGCAGACATTATGGCTAGAGAAAATGCAGCAAAACAGCCTCCAGGACCAACATTTGAGGAATTAACTGGGTCTGGACTGTATGGGAGATTGCAAGCACAGGCAGCTTTTTCAGAATTGCATATCACTCAGATAAAATTATGTTGTTTAAGAGCTTGGCAGAGAGTGGATACACCTGGAAAGGCATCTCCCGCTTTTACTAAAATTACTCAACAAGCAGGGGAGCCTTACACTGACTTTCTGTCAAGATTAACAACAGCAATTAAAAAGGCTATCTCTCAGGAAGAGGCACAAAGATTGGTATTGGAAACACTGGCATATGAAAATGCTAACCCTGATTGTAGAAAAGCAATTCAGCCTTTCCGAGGGGCTGGAGCCATTATTGAGGATTATATTAGGGCGTGTTGAGACGTGGGTTCAATGAATTATCAAGCCACCTTATTAGCTGCTGCAGAAAAGGGAGAGGTCAAAAACAGTAAACTGAAACGCTATAATTGTGGAAAATTTGGACACATGAAGAAAGATTGTAGAAAAGAATCAGGACAGGCTCAGACAAGAGGAGATAATAAACAACAACCTTCAGGATTCTGTAAAGGATGTGGAAAGGGGTGTCGTCAGGGAGAGCAGGGAGAAATAGTTTCGTTGATTTTTACTTATTTAAACTATTTTGGACTCAAGGCCGCAAGCTGCTACTAAGCACAACAAGTTTTTCTCTGCCCCGTTTTTTCTCTTTAACCCTTCCAATGCTAAATTAGACTGATACAGTATACTTGAAATTTCATAAGGAAGCAGTTCTTACCTGCTCTTGGTAATCTAAGAAATACTGGCTGTTTATTTTATAGTAATCATTAAAGGATTGAGGTTTCACAAGAATTGAATCAACCTGTGTTTTATCATAATGAGTCCTCTCAGTCGTGGGATCCTGCATGGGTCCTACGATGGCAGCGAGGTTATGCTTATATTTACACAGGTAAAGAAAATTTCTGGGTTCCTGAGAGGTGTCTTCAACTGAGACATGGGGACCAAAAGGAAGTTCTACTTCAGTGAACTGACCAAGGATTTCTCAGAGATGATGTTGACAGGGCCTCCTATCTGCAAAGCTCTATGGTCAAGGCAACATTCATCTGTACCAACCTAGGGTCAGGTGAAGAAGCTTACCCAAGAGGGAGAACAACTGGTTCGGCATCATGGTAAAGAAGTGACATCATCTACTTTGTTCCTTGCTATGCTTGCACTAATAACCACTCAGGTAAATGCTGAGAATCATACATACTGGGCTTACATTCCTAATCCCCCACTGAATAAAGGTGTTTCTTGGATTCAAAGATTCAAATTTATGTTAATGACTCAAATTGGTTACCCAGACCTTGTGATGATCGAGGTCCATTAAAACCAGAAGAGGAAGGTAGAGCCATAGAAAATTATACCACTGGAACGCAGGGAGTGCCAATATGCTTAGGTCAAGGAGGCCATTGTTTAACAATACAGGCACAAGCCTGGCTGAGCATTTTGGAAAACACTACTACTACAACAAAAAACAGGCATTTGTTTCTTCTGAGTGTCCATGGATTTAAAAATGTTAGTTGGGATAACAATAGTACCC
>NW_006290871.1:41968-43280 GCF_000327345.1 Myotis davidii
AAATTGGTTACCCAGACCTTGTGATGATCGAGGTCCATTAAAACCAGAAGAGGAAGGTAGAGCCATAGAAAATTATACCACTGGAACGCAGGGAGTGCCAATATGCTTAGGTCAAGGAGGCCATTGTTTAACAATACAGGCACAAGCCTGGCTGAGCATTTTGGAAAACACTACTACTACAACAAAAAACAGGCATTTGTTTCTTCTGAGTGTCCATGGATTTAAAAATGTTAGTTGGGATAACAATAGTACACCTCCATTACTTCCACCATGTCATGTTCCTACATTTATGCACTTGTCCAATTGGATCCATTGGGAATCCTGTCGAGGAGAGACCATTCGTGTTTTATCTAACACTTCCTATGGAAGCGTCATTGATTGGAGCCCTTCAGGTTCTGTCCATTCCAAAGCCAACGGAGCTGATCTACGATGGCGTAGAGGAGAGAACAAGTCCATGTCCACTCAAGCGAATGCAAACATCGTGTGGCATGGTGGAATATTCCCCCCCACCCCCAACACCTCATCAAGAAGGACATCCTATTCAATCTGACTTATGGAAATTGGGATCTGCCTTACACTCTTTGAAAGCATGGGATGGCTTCTATAAAAATAACTCTGGGAATTACACCTTACAATTTTATGTTAACAAAACTGCCTTTGTACAAGCCTGTGTTCGATTACCATTTGTATGAATGATAGGAGATCAAATTGTAAGTCTTCAAAGACAAATGCATATGAAATGTGACTGGAATTATTCATCATTTTGCATTACCCCTGTACCTTATAATGAAAGTTTGTTTCCATGGGAAAAGCTTAAAAAACATTTGTTCAATCATAAGAATCTAAGAGAAGAAATTCTAGATTTATAATCTCATATACAAGAAACATTTCAGAAGGAATTGCATAGACTAACTAGGCAAAGTGTGTTAAAAGATATAGTTGAGGGATTACAACAATTAAATCCCATACCCCATTTACAAGCTGTTTTAGAAGCTTCTGCTGGAATGCTATCCTATGTAATAATAGACAAACATGGTAATTAACCATACCTCCGACACGCTTCCCATTGGCTAATCAGGGTGATATGAAAATTAACTGCCAACCAAGATGGCAGCCGGCAGCCAGGCAGCTGAAGCGAACAGGAGGCTTGCTTGCTCCAGTGATGGAAGAAGCCAAGGTTTCCCGCCTGCCATGGCCCGGCTCTGAGCTCCGAAAGCGACAAAGTTTCAATTATAGAAGCTAAACAAACCCCAGATACCTGCTTTTAGCAGGCTGTGGTCTCGGAGCTGGAGCTAGCAGGAGCCGGCTCTCA
>NW_006290871.1:44036-45011 GCF_000327345.1 Myotis davidii
TCTAGTATATATATATGTATATATTCAAAATATATAAAGACACATGAAAAATGTTTAATATCACTAATTATCAGGGAAATGCAAATCAAACTTACAATGAGGTATGACCTTACACCTTTTAAGGCAGCTATCTATATATATGCAAAAATATGAAATATGAAAATTAGGCTGGTAAGCTGAAATGGGTCACTACCAAACATGAAAAGGTTGCACGCACAGGTGAGGCCTGGAGCAGAGAAAGAGACAGGGGGCCAGCAAGCCGCCATGCCCCAGGCTTGGGCCAGCCCCCCAGAGCCAGAGCGCATACAAACAGGGACAGGGAGGCTGGCCTGTAGCTTCCGCGGCTGAGTGCAGGCCTGGAGTAGAGATGACGGGCCAGCCTCCCGCAGAAGCCCTGTGGCTCCCTCCTGCCTCCCGCATCCCGTGAAATGGGCGCCGGTCCCTTCCAGTTCCAATGGAAGCTGCATGGCTCCCTCTCCGCTTCTGGGGACAACAACAGCTCGCTTTTGCCTTCCCCGGAAGCCTCAGGGCTCCCATGGGAGCAGCACAGCCCCCAGCAGCGTGCTGCAGTTCCCGCAGGCTCCTGCAGAAGCTGCAGGCAGCCTACTACATGCGATACCACAAGATGGGCTACTAGTTATCATTAAGAAAAGATAAAAAGTGTTGAAAAAGGGAACCCTTATGTACTGTTGGCGGGAATGTAAATGGATTCAGCCACTATGGAAAAGAGTATGGATGTTCCTCAAAAAATTAAATAGAAGACCAAAAAAACAATACATAAAATCAATGAAACCAAGACCTGGTTCTTTGAAAGGATAAACAAGATTGATGAACCTCTAGCCAGGCTCACCAAGAAGCAAAGAGAGAGAACCCAAATAAACAAAATCAGAAATGATAGAGGCGAAATAACAGCAGACCCCACAGAAATGCAAATGATTGTTAATAAAATACTATGGACAACTCTACTCCAACAAA
>NW_006290871.1:47056-48139 GCF_000327345.1 Myotis davidii
TTCTAGGAATATATCCCAAGAAACCAGAAACACCAATCAGAAAGGATATATCTATCCCTATGTTCATAGCAGCACAATTTACAATAGCTAAGATTTGGAATCAGCCTAAGTGCCCATCAGCAGATGAATGGATTAGAAAACTGTGGCCATCTACACAATGGAATCCTATGCTGCTGTGAAAAGGAAGGAACTTCTACCATTTGCAACAGCATGGATGGAGCTGGAGAGCATTATGCTAAGTGAAATAAGCCAGTCAATGAAGGAAAAATACCACATGGTCTCACTCATTTATGGATAATAAAGACCATTAATAACTTATGAACAAAAATAGATACAGAGGCAGAGCAGCCTCGAACAGACTGTCAAAGTACAGTGGGGAGGCCAGGGAGGGTTTGGGGGAAGGAGGGGAGGGTAAGAGATCAACCGAAGGACTTGTATCCATGCATATAAGCATAACCAATGGGCATAAGACACTGGGGGGTAGGGGAGGCTAGGGGATTGCCAAGGGTGGGAAAAAAGGAGGCATATATAATTCTCTTTGTAATACTTTAAGCAATAAAACAATTTTAAAAAATTAAATAGAACTACCATATGACCTAACAATTCTTCTTCTGAGTATTTATTTGAAGAACATGAAAATATTAATTCAAAAAGATACATGCACCACATGTCCATTAAAGCATCCTAACTAATAAAAGAGAAACATGGTAATTAGCGTATGACCGCTACCCTTCCCATTGGCTAATCAGGGGGATATGCAAATTAACCGCCAACAAAGATGGCAGTTAATTTGCATATGAAGGCACAATGCTGGGAGGCGAAAGGGGAAGAAGCCGCCTGCCACTTGGTAATCGAAAACCCAAGTGGCAGCTAAGAGCCGGGTGGCAGGGCAAAAGTGGCCCTGGGGCTCAGATGGAAGGAGGTGATGGTGAGGCCCCGCCCCCTGTGCGGCCAGGCCATTCTTGCTGGGCTCAGGCAGAAAACGTAGAAGGTGGGCCCTGCCCTGTGTGCAGCCTGCCCTGTGTGCGGCCTGCCCTGTGTGCAGCCAGGCCATCGCCCTGAGCTCAGGCAGAACATGGGGAT
>NW_006290871.1:48319-48869 GCF_000327345.1 Myotis davidii
GGATCCGCGAGGCCTCCCAGCACCAGGATCAGCATAATGGGGCAGCGCCCAAACCCCCTGATCGCCCTGCGGCTCTGTGTGTGACGGGCCGGGGCCACAACCTCCCTATCCACCCTGTTCCTTTCGTGACAGGGGAAGGTGCCCCAACCCCCTGATCATCCCTGCTCTGTGCCTGATAGGGGGAGCACCCCAACCCCCTGATCCCCCTGCAGCTCTGTGTGTCACAGCGTGCGGCGCCCCAACACCACCCCCATTGTCCCTGCTCTGTGTGTGACAGGGTAGAGCCATAACCTCCCCATCGGCCCTGCCCTGAGTTTGAAAGTGGTGGTGCCCCAACCCCCTGATGGGCCCTGCTCTGTGCGTGTCAGGGGGCAGAGCCCCAACCCCTTGATTGGACCTGCTCAGTGCGTGATAGGGGATGGTGCCACAACCTCCCCATCGACCCTGCCTTGAATGTGACAGGGGACGGTGCCCCAACCCCCCAATCGGCCCTTCCCTGAGCCTGACTGAGGGTGGCATCACAACCTCCCAATTCCCTGCTCTGTGCATG
>NW_006290871.1:48879-54974 GCF_000327345.1 Myotis davidii
AATATGCCTCCCAGCACCCCCTGATGGGCCCTACCCTGAGCGTGACTGAGGGTGGCATCGCAACCTCCCAATCCGCCCTGCTCTGTGCATGACAGGGGGCAGTACCCCAACTCCCCAATAGGCCCTGCTCTGAGCCCAACCAGGGGCTGCACCTAGGTATTGGGCCTGCCCTCTGCCACCCGGGAGCAGGCCTATGCCAGCAGGGCATTATCTCCCGAGGAGTCCCAGACTGCAAGAGGGCACAGGCCGGGCTGAGGGACTCCCCTCCCCCTGAGTACACAAATTTTTCTGCACCAGGCCTCTAGTTATTTATATTTATAATAATCAAGACATGAAAACAACCTAACAAATTAAGTGACTCATATAATTCCATCATCATACCTAAAATCAGGAGAACGCCATCTCCTAGAAGTTGATAACCGAATAGTATTACCTATAGATATAACTATCCAAATGTTAATTTCGTCTGAAGATGTATTACACTCATGAACTATCCCCTCATTAAGATTAAAAACAGATGCTATTCTAGGCTGCCTCAATCAAACACTACTATCTATGTGATCAGGTTTATATTATGGTCAGTGCTCCAAAATGTATAGGTCTAATCATTACTTTATACTTATTGTTCTTGAAATAGTTTCATTAAAATACTCTGAAAAATAGTCAGCATCTATAAGTTCATTAAGGAGATAATTAGCAATAACCTTTTAAGTTAAAGACTGGGAGTCTAAATCTCCACTAAATGGTATGCCTCACCTAGATATATCAATGTGATTTATTATACTCATATAAATAATTCTCACACTATTTATTATAATCCAACTAAAAATTTCAAAATACTGTTACTACTCAAATCCAGAACCTATAACAACTAAATCACTAAAACATTTAACTCCCTGAGAAACTAAATGAATGAAAACTTATTTGCCTATTTCATTACCTCTGTGATAATAGGACTGCCTATTCTTATTCTAATTATTATATTTCTAAGTATGCTATTTCCATCAACTGACTAATTAATAACCGTGTAATCCCATCCAACAATGACTAATTCATATGACATCAAAACAAATAATAACTATTCATAATCAAAAAGGCCAAACTTTAGCTTTTATATTAATATCACTAATCCCATCTTATTGGTTCAACAAATCTTCTGGGCTTAATACCACATTTATTTACTCCTACTACACAACTATCAATAAGTCTTGGAATGGCTATCCTATATAATAAAAGCCTAATATGCAAATTGTTCCCTTGACCAGAATTCGACCAGGGTGCATCCAAGGGAAAGGAGGCCCCAGGCAGCGGCTGGCAGCTGCTAGGGACCTTACCTGTGCATTAATTTTGTGCACTGGGCTTCCAGTCCCTTTATAAGTAGAAACAGCAATCCTTAGGTTCCAACACAAAACTAAAACTTCTCTTGCACATTTCTGACCACATGGCACTCCAGCACCTCTTATCCCATTGTTAGTAATTATTTAAAACATCTGTTTATTAAACTAATAGCACTAGCCATACAACTAGCAGGCAATATTACTGCTGGACACTTACTTATTCACCTAATTGATGGAGTGACCCTTGCATTAATAAGCATTAGCATAGCCACAGCCCTTATCACATTTATTATTCTCATTTTATTGACTACTCTGGAATTTGCTGTAGATCTAATTCAGGCTTATGTATCCACTCTCCTAGTTAGCCTCCACCTACATGATGATGCCTAATGATTCACCAAACCCATGCATACCATATAGTTAACTCAAGCCCTAGACCACTTACTGAAGCCTTATCAGCACTTCTAACAACATCAAGTCTTGTTTTATGATTCCACTTTAATTCCTCACTATTCCTCTCCCTAGGCTTAATCACCAACATTCTGACCTTATATCAATGGCAATGAGACATTATCGGAGTACCTTCCAGGGTCACCATATACCAGAAATATTTTTATTTTCTGTTTTTTTTTTCTGAGCCTTTTATCACTCAAGTCTAGCTCCTACCCCAAAACTTGGAGGATATTGACCCCCGGCAGGTATTAATTCTTTCAATCCCTTAGAGGTGCCACTTCTAAATAGAACTGCATTACTAACTTCTGGGCCCATCATAGTGTAATAGAAGGCAACCACAAACATATACTCCAACCTTTACTTACCATAATCTGCTTAGGCTTATACTTTACATTACTCCAAGCCTCAGAATACTATGAAAACTCATTCACAATCTCAGATGGTATATACAGGTCAACATATTTTATAGCCACAGGCTTTCATAGATTACACATAATCATCAGCTCTATTTACCTTATCATATGTTTCTTATGCCAACTAAAATTTCATGTTACATCTAATCATAACTTTGTATATATAGTCTGATTATTCTTTTTTTATTATTCTTGTATGTCTCCATCTGTTGATGAGGATCCTGTTCTTTTTTTAAAAAAATATATTTTATTGATTTTTTACAGAGAGGAAGGGAGAGAGATAGCGAGTCAGAAACATCGATGAGAGAGAAACATCGATCAGCCGCCTCCTGCACATCCCCCACTGGGGATGTGCCCACAACCCAGGTACATGCCCTTGACCGGAATCGAACCTGAGACCCCTCAGTCCGCAGGCCGACGCTCTATCCACTGAGCCAAACCGGTTTCGGCAGAGGATCCTGTTCTTTTAATATTAATCAGCACTACTGACTTCCAATTAGTTTCCATAAAATAAAATAAAAAGAATAATTAATCTAGCACTCACATTACTTATTAATACCTTACTAGCACCACTACTTATAATAATTGCATTTTTATTTCCTCAAACAAATGTATATATAGAAAAATAAAGTCCTTATGAGTGTGGGTTTGATACAATAGGGTCAGCATGTCTACCTTTCTCAATAAAATTCTTCCTAGTAGTTATCATATTTTTATTACTTGACCTAGGAATTTCTCTCCTCATCCTATACAATGAGCCTCTCAAATTAATAGTATAAAAGTTATACTTACCATATTCCTAATTCTAATTTCATTATTAGCTATCAGTTTGGCTCATGATTAACCTCAAAAGGGACTAGAGTAATCTGAATATGTATATAATTGAATATGATTCAGCCATAAAAAGGGAAGAAATCTTGACATTTGTGACAACATGGATGGACCTTGGAGGCATTATGCTAAGTGAAATAAGTCAGAGAAAGACAAAAACCATATGATTTTGTTGGGGGCCAGATGTAAGCTGGCAAGGTCCTTGCACCTGCAGGGGCTAGCAAGCCTGGGACCCTTACCCACACAGTTTTCCCAGACTTGTTTGGATGGCGATTATCAGTAGAATGGGAGTAACATTTGTAGAATGAGAACAGCCTTTCATAGCTTGCCCAGAAGTCTGTAACTATTTACTGAGATATGCTGTACTGAGAACTTGTCCTTCTGCTGTATCTCTCCCTTAAAGATTAATATAAATAGGATTGTATAGTTAATGAACTAGCTTCAGTTCATTGAGAGAACTGGAGTCCTCCCAACCCCGCTTTCCTGTCTTTCTTTCTTTTCTCAATTCCCACCTCCCTGCCTCAGCCCGGCTCAACCCTGTCAGGCTGGCCCTGACATGATTTCACTTATATGTGATTTTTTTAGTTAAAAAAAAAAAAACAACCAAAAGCTAAGAGGAACAAGTTTCCAGTTATAAATAAATGTCTTGGGGATATAATGGACAGTATGGCTAATAATACTGTATTGCATGTTTGAAAGTTGCTAACAAAATAGAACTTAAACGTTCTCACCACAAGAAAAAGTGTAACTGTGTGATAATGGATGTTAACTAGACTTACTGTGGTAATCATTTTGAAATATATGCAAATATTATCTCATGTTGTATACCTGAAAGTAACATAATGTCAATCATATCTCAATAAAAAGAGAAGGAGTTGATGAACTTAGTGATGATCAGATGTGGGATGGAAAATAGGGGAAAAAACAAAGAGATAAAAGATGAGCTTGGGCTCATGAGTCAGGTTGCTTATGTTTAATTTTGAGTCTGCTACTTATAACTATGGAAACATGGTTAAGTCACTTAACCTCTTGGTGCCTCAGGGGTTGACAATAGTAAGTACCTCCAGAGGATTGTTATGAGAATTAAATTAAGATGCTATAATAGAAAACAGTGCCCAGCACTCATGGAGCGTTCATAGATGTGAGCCAATATTTCTAGTTTTACTGATAAAAAGTATTGTTCCTCTCCTCTGTATTGCTCACTTTGCCCATTTCTTAGATAATTGGCTAAGCATGGTTGTAAAGCCCACCTGCCTAGAATTGCTAGGGCCTGATTCAGTAACTATGTCAGGGCCTATCTGTAAAATAGAAACACAATAGGTGATATGCAAAGTCCTATAAAGCTCCATATTTATATTCCCCTGAGGTTCTACACCTGCTACTTTGAGGCTGCCAGAGAGATTAGTAAAAATACCCAGGGAAAGTCATGACAGCATGGCAAAACTATCATCTATAATAATAAAAGCATAATATGCTAATTAGACTGGACGTCCTTCTTAATGAAGCTTAGGCTGCAGCTGTGGATGGAGGCAGCGTCGTGGCTGTGAGAGAGGGATCCAGGCAGCTGCCACAGCTGTGAAGGGCTACTCTTGCACGAATTTCGTGCATCGGGCCTCTAGTTTCCCATAAAGCCATAATCTGGCTGAGGCTGCATTGGTGAAATATCATCTCTAGAGGGCACCCAAAATACATAAAGTACACCATTAAAGATTCTCAGAAAGAATTTGTGAGAGTAAGAATAAACAGAGGGGACAGTTATTAAAGAAAAGGTCTAATTGGGGACTCCCATAATAAAATTGGCATGGGAAGAGTCCTCATTTATCAGCTTGTGTTTCACAAATATTTATGATTATACTCCCAATGTAGAAATGAGTTGCTACTGAGGTTCTGACATCAGGTTTCCCAATAGCTTCCCTGTTGTGTCACAGAGTCATGTGGTAAGATTGGGACCCTAGTAATGGGTAATCTGAGGGGGGGGGGGAAGTACAGACACAAGTTTTCACTTCCTAATGAGATTTGGAGGTGAGGGTGGGAAGGAGAATGTGAATAGCCTATAAGGGTCCAGTTATTGAAAAGATCATTAGCTCCTGTACTGGGCTAATTGACAATGGTACCCTCTGGAAGGAGACTTGAGCTAACAAGGTCAAAATGAGGCCATGTCACAAAGAGGTCTTAAGCATTAGTCAGTGACATGCACATTGAGAGTTTACAAGAGTCTTGTTTCATTATAGAAGGCCCCAGCTTCCTTTCTCACTTTAAGACACAGCAGGCCCCTTTCTGGCTCAGATACCTCTGGCATTCAAATGAGCCAATCCTATAAAATAAAAAAGCTCTTCTCAAGTTCTCTTCCTTCCTTTGCATTCCTCAAATGGCTCTCAGGAAAAGCTCAGCTAACAGTCGAGCATTCTATAAGAGGTTAAACACCAGCAAAAAATTACTAAGACTCTTTCCTTTTCCCAGGGAAATAGGCTCAAAGAGATAACAATCTTCTTCTTGAGATTTATGTACAGCTGGAATCAGGTCTGAGAAAAAATAAAACAAAACAAGATACCAGGCCTGGAGACGAATGTTAAGGAGACAGCTCCTTTACCTGTGCATTTTGTAGCTTTTATTTGGTGGGAGAAAGAAGATACTGGGGGTATACACATGCAAATTGACCGAACAGTGGAATGACCAGAACACCTGCGGCCCCTAACCCCAGCCGACCTTTAGATAGGGGCCAGCTGGCAAACTGCCCACAGCCCCTCACCCCAGCCGGCCCAGCCCAATGGCCTTTATTAGATGGGCCGGCTGGACCCCACCAGTCACGAATTCATGCATCGAGGCCTCTAGTTAATGATAAAAGCCTTCTGCCTCTTTCCAATTTCTGTAAAACATAAAAGCATAGCACCTCTAGATTTAATTAGGTGCTCAGTCCCATACATTGGCTGGCATGTGTCTACCCCCAGTACCTTTTTTCTTTCCCCCACCAAATCTATATATATAAAGAGCCAGGGTCTATAACTTCTAAAACGACCAAAGGCTCAACTGAACACCAGGTGGAGGGTGGGCGGGGCGGGGC
>NW_006290871.1:55060-56145 GCF_000327345.1 Myotis davidii
ACCTGGGCCCTCCCCTCTGTGGGCCAGAGGCCCTTTTCCTGATACTATGTTCCCAGGATCTCTCAGATTCATTTGTGGAAGTCAAGAAACACTGTATGTAGTCATTCCACCCTGGGGACTTCCAGGGCTGACAGCAAGGGTGGGCTTCTGTGAGGTCGGTACCCTCTGTTATGTGATCCAGGGTCACTACATCATAATGTTAACTCTGGCAGGACTTGGGCCAGTCCTCTGCATATCTGAGGTCCCACTCTCTATACCAAAGCCCCCGAGTCTCTGAGACCCGGATACAGAAATCACCTGTTGTTGTCATCCCACCCTGAGTGGGATGATTCTGTTCTAGGGTCCAGGGTCCCCCCTCATCCCTCATGTTCCTCACCTTGAGCCCTGGAAGGTCCTGGGATCCTCCCTCTGTTGACTCAAGGCCTGACTCCTCAGATCAAGGCCTCACTGCCCTGAGACCTCTGCAGGAAGTCAGTGTACGTCACATCTGGTACCAAGCCCAGCAATTCCAAAGCCTGATGGAAGGGGCTGAGATGGATACCATAGGGTCCTTTAGCCCTGCCCCTGATCCATACTTTGACAGGGACTGGGCCTCTTGTTATTTAGAAAATGATGACGTTATCTTAATGATTTCTATTGAACTGAAACAGTGAGCTTTTAAAAGATGACACTAATTAGAAAAAGCTTTCCTAATTCCATTGTCATTAACTCAGTTTTCAACATACAAACAGGAAGCCTAAATTTGGGAATTTAAATTCCTGCCTCATTCACCTTATAATGTTAAACCCCAAATATAGATACTGTGCCTACTATGATCACTCCCAAAATTTTAAACAAAGGTAAAATAACCAGTTGAGCATCTCTATTCACTAAAGACAGCCTAAAGTCAATGATTTCAACCTTGAAACAGAAAGCTGGGAGAGCCACGTGGACAGTGGAAAAGGGGGGGCGAGATGGAAAATTTATCTGGTAGTAGCCCAGAAGTGAATGGTTTTCAAGCGGCATAAGCGCAACCTGTACTAGGGAAGCAGGGTGATTCACACCTCCACTGCTGGGAGCCATTAGAAATATTGGCTTAGACAAAG
>NW_006290872.1:0-420 GCF_000327345.1 Myotis davidii
TGCTGTGGAATACACACATACAGAGATAGGACAAGCCCACTAGTCCCTCCTCTGTGGGCTTGGAACCAGGCAATATTCCCCAAAATCTAGAAAAGTTCCTAAGCATAATGGGTCGTACGCCCCATACTGAGGATCGAGTGCCCTTACCAGCAATCAACCATGACCTCCTGGTTCATAGGTTGACACTCACGGGTCCCTGGAGCCATGTAAATCCTAAGTGTGTCACTTTTCTCCTTAGTCAACAGGTTCACGTTCCTTCCCCACTCTTAGGGCTGAAAGGCTTTCCCACAATGCTCTGTTTGATTCTGTTAAGCATAGAAATGGGCAGTCGCATGCAGTTATGCTTGTTGGCAATCTATTCTTACACCTAGCAGTGGCATGCCAATCCCATCCTCCCCTCCCTTCACCTTGGTCCTGCCC
>NW_006290873.1:0-489 GCF_000327345.1 Myotis davidii
CTGTATCAGTGAAGAAATTCTTTCGGCATATGTTTGCGATTTCACTGCCTGTGTATTACTGTAGTATTTTCATGGTTTCCCATCTTACATTTAGTCCTTTATCCATTTTGAGTTTATTTTTGTGTATGGTGTAAGTTGGTGGTCTAGTTTCATTTTTTTGCATGTATCTGTCCAATTTTCCCGACATCTTTTATTGAAGAGACTCTTTTTGACTCCATTGTATGTTCTTGCCTCCTTTGTCAAATATTAATTGAGCATATTGGTTTGGGTCGATTTCTGGGTTCTCCATTCTATTCCATTGATCTATATGTCTGTTTTTGTGCCAGTACCAGGCAGTTTTGAGAACAGTGGCTTTGTAATACAGCTTGATATCTGGTATTGAGATCCCACCTATTTTGTTCTTCTTTCTCAGGATCGCTGGAGCTATTTGGGGTCTTATTTTATTCCAGCTGAATTTTTGGAGAGTTTTTCTAGGTCTGTGAAATATGC
>NW_006290874.1:0-688 GCF_000327345.1 Myotis davidii
ATGAGAGAGAATAATTGATCGGCTGCCTCCTGAACGCCCCTCACTGGGGATTAAGCCTACTCACCTGGGCATGTGCCATGACCAGGAATGGAACGCTGACCTCCTGGTTCATGGGTTGATGCTCAACCACTGAACCACAGCAGCCAGGCTCAGGGTGCTTTAATGTGCATTTCTCTGATGATTAGTGACGTTCATCATCTGCTCATATGTCTATTAGCCACCTTTATGTGCCTTTGTAGAAGTGTCTATTCATGTCTTATGTCTTTATTTTTTTAATGAATAAATGAATGAATGAATTAACTTAAATCTCCTCTGAGGATATTTTTCCATTGATGTTTAGAGATAGTGGAAATAGGGGAGAGACAGAGGTAGGGAAACACTGATGTGAGAGTGGCCCATTGGTTGGTTGCCTCTGACATGTGTCCCATCCAGGGCCAGGGATAGAGCCTGCAATCGAGGTACCTGCCCTTGGCTGGAATCAAACCCAGCACCCTTCAATCCATGGGCCAACACTCTAACCACTGAGTCAAACCAGCTAGGGCCCCTTGCCCTTTATTAGGATGGTTTGTTTTTTAATGTAGAGTTTTATAAATTCATTATAAATTTTGGATATTAACCTCTTGTATCAGATGTATCATTGGAGAATATATTCTCCTATTCAGTGGGTTGTCTTTTCGTTTTCTTTGTC
>NW_006290875.1:0-361 GCF_000327345.1 Myotis davidii
AATGTAATAATATGAACAATGAAGATTTAATTAATTTTTTTTAAAAAAGACCAGACCCGGCCACCCCCCACCGCCAACTGGACTAGATCCAGACCTAGCCGGTCCCACCCTTGTCAAGCCCTGCTGTGGGGGGGGGGGGGGCGCAGACTTAGGTCCCCTGGCCCAGTGTCACGGTGGAGGGCATAGCCTGAGGTGCCCCAGCCAGGGCTGGTGAGGAGGGTGCACCTTAAGGTCCCCAATCAAGCGCCCGCGGGTGGCAGACACGGCCTGAGATCCCCTGTCAAGCCCTGCCGGGCAGGCTGCATGGCCTGAGGTCCCTGTCAAACCGCACTGGGTGGGGGGTGCAGCCTCAGGTCCCCTG
>NW_006290876.1:0-250 GCF_000327345.1 Myotis davidii
AGTCCGAGGCTTGAACCTGTCCAAAACACTGTATCCACGCCCCATAATATGTATATAATGTATACTAGAGGCCAATGCATGAAAATTCATGTAAGAATAGGCCTTCCTTCCCCTGGCTACCGGCACCGGCTTCCCTCTGGCACCCAGGACCTGGGCTTCCCTCCGGCCGCCGGCAGGCACCTGGGACCTGGGCTTCCCTGGCAGCCTCGGCTTCATGTGGACATCTGGTCTAATTAGCATATTACACTTT
>NW_006290877.1:0-548 GCF_000327345.1 Myotis davidii
CCTGCGCCCCGGCCCTCCTGCCTTTCGATTGCCATAGTGGGGTTCCGAGTTTGGGGCATGGGTTTCGCTCCGATACTCCCATACTGGATTGCCATGGTGGGAACCGGGGTTGCTGCCTGGCCTGCAACACTGCCCTCACGCGCTGCGATTGTCATGGTGATCAAGGGACGCAGGCTATCCTCCCCTTTCTTTGCCATGGTTGGTGTCCTGGGTTGATGCCTGGCCTGTGCTGCTACCTACCCGACATCGATCACATGGTGGGTGTCCGTGGTTTGCTGCCTGGCTTGCGCTCTGGATCCCCCACCCTCTGATTGGAGGGCCAGAACGCAAGCCAGGCATCAAGACCGGACCCCCACCATGGAAACTGAAAGGCGGGATGGCCCCCATTAGGCACAGAGCACGGCTGATCAGGGGGTTGGGGCACCTTCCCCTGTCATGATCAGAGCAGGGCAGATAGGGGGGTTGTGGCCCCGCCCGCTGTCACGCACAGAGCGTAGTCCTGCCCGCTGTCACAGACAGAGCTGCAGGGTGATCAAGGGGTTTGGGCA
>NW_006290878.1:0-393 GCF_000327345.1 Myotis davidii
CTCACAGGCTCACACAGGCTGAATAAACAAGGTTTAAGTGGATGTGGCTGCAAAAAACACAAAAGCTTCCATTTTTATAGAAACATAGGTTTATGTCAATGGAGACATGCTGAATGCAAAGGGCTGGAATAAATGAGTCATCGTTAACAAAATAATAGAACATTTTAATAAAAATTAATATTTTTTCTTGAACATGAACTTACCAGACGCTGAATAACGGCACAAATTCATAAGCGTCACGCAAATCTATTTTTCTTGTTCTCCGAAAGCGAAATATTTCCTGTTGCGCACACCAAACAAGTCAGTCCAAGACTAATGACGTGGCCATCGGCTGCTAGAATCTTCGCTGCTAGTATCAGCGGAGAGAAATGGTGCGCCTGCGCGTAAGACACA
>NW_006290879.1:0-1390 GCF_000327345.1 Myotis davidii
AGTTGCTGCTCTGCTTGGGTGTTTTTTTCCTACTTTGCCTTCTAGCTCACTGATGCAGTCCTCAGCTTCTTATAATCTACTGTTCATGCTTTCTATTGTATTCTTTATTGCAGCTATGTCATTCTTCATTTCCGCCTGGTTCTTCTTCATTTCCTCTTGATTCTTATACGTTTTGTTGAATTTGTCTTCCATCCTTTTCAGCTTCCTTATGACCACTGTTCACCAACCAGTGGTTCGTGGACCACTGGTAATCTGTGAGGTCTGAAAGGTTGGCAACTGCTGGTTTAAGAAAACCTTTGGATCAGCGGTCACCAACCCGTTGGTGACTGCTGCTTATGACCAATGCTCTGAACTCTTTCTCTGACAAGTTGATTGCCTTCATTTTCATTTACTTCCTTTTCTGGTGAATCCTCTTTTTCTTTCAGATGGGGGTTGTTTCTTTGTCTCCCCGTTTTTGCTTCTCTCAGGGTGTCTGATTATGTGGCTCATTCTCTACCACAATGACTCAAAGGCACAAAATACAACTTGACAAGACACAACACATAGGGAACAAAACACGAATGTGTTCACAACACCGATAACCCCAATAAAGGTGACCACCAGAGAAAAGAGAATTAAGGGAGAGAAAAGAGAGCAAAAATGATTTTGAGAAAACTAAAAAAGGTAAGAGAGAAAAGAAAAAGAAGAAAAAAGAAGGGGGGGAAATATACATATATGAGGAGAAAACTCCACAAAACAAATAAACAAAAAAAAAATGCAAACAACAAACCCATAGAAAAACAGGGGGCGGGGGGGGGAGGATGAATCTGATGAGGCAGAGCTTATTTCCAGAAAGTAAGGTAAAGAAATTGGATTAATGGGGGAATGGCCATGGTTCAGTATAGAGGAGGTAGAAAGACAATGAGTGGATAAAAAGAAAAGTAAAAAACAAAATAATCAATAAATTTTAAAAACTCCCCCTTCTTTAATCTATTTATACATTCATCTGTTTTTGGAAAAGGGGAATAGAGTAGAGAGCAAATAGGCTTGAATTTTGGTGAGTGAAACTAATTAAGGAATTAGTAGAAGAAGAGAATAAGTGAGGAGAGGAAAACAAAAGCATAAAAAAATTAGCTAGCAAAGAAGGGGAAAGAGAAGAGTGCATAAACTTGGAGTAGGGGAGAGGAAATTAAATATGTTAGTAAGCCAACAGAGACTACTATAATAGTAACACATCAATAAGCAGATAAAGAAGATCAATTTTTAACAAGGAGTAAAAAGAAAGGAGAGAGAAAAACTAAAGCAGGAATAGGAGAAGAGAAACTGTATGAAAAAGGGAGAAGTGAAGAAGAAAAGGTTGGCAAAAAGAAAAATGATGTAAAGTAAAATAATGATAAAAAATAAAAATAGA
>NW_006290880.1:0-512 GCF_000327345.1 Myotis davidii
TGGACATTTTAACAATATTCATTATTTATCTATAAACATGCTATCTCTTTACATTTATTTGTGTCTTCAATTTCTTTCATCAATATCTTTTTTTTCTTTTTTTTTTCTTTTTTACAGAGTGGCCATGTGGAAGGTTGTTGAGGGAATCACATAAGCGACAGGAAGACCAATTGGAAATATTTTATAGTGTTCTAGGAAAGTGCTAATAGTAGCAACAGAGATGGAAGAAAGAATAATTTAAAAGTTATTTGGGAAGAAAGCACATCTCCCACTGGGGATGTGCCTGCAACCCAGGTACATGCCCTTGACTGAAATCAAACCCAGGACCCTTCAGTCCGCAGGCCGACGCTCTATCCACTGAGCCAAACCAGTTTTGGCTCATCAATATCTTATACTTTTCTGTGTGCAGATATTTCACCTCCTTGGTTATATTTATTCCAATATTTTATTGTTTTTTGATGCTATTTTAAATGGGATTATTTTCTTTTTCATGTAATTCACTGTTAGTGTGT
>NW_006290881.1:0-440 GCF_000327345.1 Myotis davidii
GCAGTCCTGGATTGTGAGAGGGATGTCCGAGGGATCGGGCCTAAATGGGCAGTTGAACATCCCTTGAGGGGTCCCAGATTGGAGAGGGTGCTGGTTGGGCTGAGGGACACCCCCCATGCACGAATTTTGTGCACTGAGCTTCTAGTCATAAATAAGGCTGCAATGAACATAGGTGTGAAAATATTCTTTAAAATTAGTGTTTCAGGAGAAACCAAGATGGCGGCATAGGTAAACACTGAAAATTGCTGCCTTGCATAACCACTTCAAAAATACAACTAAAAGACAAAACGGACATCATCCAGACCACAGGAAGGCTGGCTGAGTGGAAATCCAGACCACAGGAAGGTTGGCTGAGTGGAAATTATACAAACATAAGGAAAGAGAAAAGCACACTGAGACTCAGAGGAGGTACGGAAGTAAAGTGCAGAGGTACCGAGGCT
>NW_006290881.1:626-1249 GCF_000327345.1 Myotis davidii
GGAGAAACTGGACTGTCTGGCATTGGTTGGAAATCAAGGGCGGCTTTCTCTCAGAGGTACTTGCAGCGATTACTGAGACACTGAGAAGCTGGGCCTCTTAGGGTAGGCCTGAAGAGCAGCCATAGCTGCTTGCTTTACCCTGTTGATCCCCTGAGACCCCGCCCCACCCAAGCTGTGCACAGCGACTTTGCATATAAAAGGCCTGGCCCTTTGCAATCTGAAAATTACCTAACAAACTATAGCTGGGTCAGAGAAACCCAGAACTTCCAAAAGAAGGCCCAAGGCCCCACAGCAGTTTGCATTGCTTCACAGCTTGGTTCCTGTTGGATAGCCTCAGGCAGAGGCTAAATTAGCACCTCCTTAGAGATCCAAGAGCCAGTGGACCCAGTGGTCAGAGTGAAACCATCCAGATTACAACTCTTCAGATCCATAAGGGACACACTCAGGGGGCAGACTCAGTGAGCACCAAAGCCCCACTGAGTCAAATCTTGCCCCAGAAGGTTGTCTCCAGCATAGAAGTTCTCCCACCGCAGACACAGCTGATTCTCACAGCCAATTGGCCTAGAGATCAATTCCTCCCAGTGATATCTAGGCTTAACTACAACAATCAAGGCTTAACTACA
>NW_006290882.1:0-201 GCF_000327345.1 Myotis davidii
AAAGCATTGGTGATTTTTGTACTTAAAAAAAACACTGAGTGGATCATAACAATAGCATAAATTGTGTGGGTTTTTTTGTGATTTATGGTCTTGTTTCTAGAAGCCTCTTATGTGAAAGAACACAGACTTCCACTGAGATCAGATGATTCTGGTAAATGTTCTTCACATAGATGTATGTTTTACTTATCAAACTGTTGCTCT
>NW_006290882.1:1675-2291 GCF_000327345.1 Myotis davidii
CCAAATACATCCTGCATATCAGATATTTACATTATGATTCATAAAAGGAGTAAAACTACAGTCATAAGGTAGCATCGAAAATAATTTTATGATTGGGGTGACCACAACATGAAGAACTCTATTAAAGGGTCGCAGCATTCAGAACGTTGAGAACCCATGATCTAGCTGGTCCTAATGGGTGTGTATTAACAATTCTGCTCTCCAGGAGGCAGCAGAGCCTAATATGTCAGAGCTCTGTTATTAGTAACACTTGAGTTTGCCTTCCAGCCCTGCCTTTATTTAACTCTACTATTAGGTAATTTACATAAAGCTTCTGAGCCTCAGTTTGCTCTTCATAAAATCTCAGGTTGCAAAGAGGACCAAATGACGTAATAATGCATGTAAAGCATTGAATTCCAGGCCTGGCACATGTAGTAAACATGCGGTAGCTATTAGCTGCATAGTTCCACAATGTGTACTGAATACAAACATTCTAACAGTTTACAAATTGTTAACTTTTTGCTTTTTGTAGCATTTCAAATGTTGTTTTAAACAAATGAAATGGGATTGTATATATTCTCTCATACCCTGATTTGTCTCTTATTAATGTGATATTTTTATGTTAAAAATAAAAAAT
>NW_006290883.1:0-696 GCF_000327345.1 Myotis davidii
CATTTGCATATTATGCTTTAATTGGTTGAACAGGATGACCGCTCGATTGGACACATAGCATATTAGGCTTTTATCATATAGGATTATTTTCATGCAGGAAGGGAGCCGGAAACATCAATGATGAGAGAGAATCATACATCAGGTGCCTCCTGCACACCCCCTACTGGGGATCAAGCCCACAATCAGAGCATGTGCCATTTACCAGAATCGAACCTGGGCCTTCCAGATTCCACAGTCCAACCCCCTATCCACTGAGCCAAACAAGCTAGGGATGATTGGTCAATTCTTGTCTGTGCCCTGACCAGGAATCCAATTGTGACCTCCAGGTTCATAGGTTGTCCCTCAACCACTGAGAAACATCAGATTGGCTCAAATTGCTTTTATTGATTTGAGAGAGACAGAGAGAGAAAGAGAGACAGAGAGAAAGAGAGAGAGAGACATCAATATGCCCTCGCACCGAGGGGGTGGCAGATAAAACAACAGAGTTTAGTAAGTAGGTGAACAGAAGGATACACGTCCCACTGGCAGGCCAGCAGGACTGGGGCTCAGTTTGACAAGAGCCAGGGATGCCATCACATGTCCTACGAGTTGTTCATCAGCTCAAGGATCATTTCCTCCAAGTCATCCTCCTCTATATGGTGTACGATGCGCCACAACCGGCCCATGGAGTCCAGGTACTGGCTGCCACGCTGGAGC
>NW_006290884.1:0-258 GCF_000327345.1 Myotis davidii
AGGGTAAGGGTCCCCACTGGGGTGCCTAGCCAGACTAGGTGAGGGGCTAATGGCTGTTTACAGGATGGGGAAGCCCTAAAGCGGAGACCCTCACCTCATGAGGGTATGGCCAGCCTGGGTGAGTGGCTGATGGCTGTTTTCAGGCTGGCCAGAGCCCCTTCACGGTGGGGGTCCCACTGGGGTGCCTTGCCAGCCTGGGTGAGGGGCTGATGGCTATTTCCTGGATGGCCATAGCCCCTTCAGGGTGGGGGTCCCCAC
>NW_006290885.1:0-1861 GCF_000327345.1 Myotis davidii
ATCCCGGGGGAGGGACCTGGTGTGCTCTCAGGATCTCCCTGGCCTGTTTAGTGTGTGTGAATGGGAAGGCTCGGCCCAGTGTGGATCAGAGCCTGGCCTAGGGACTGGTTTGGCCCAGGCTGCCACCACATCTTTTTTTTAAAATCATAAATGTTTATTCCAATAATGTTGGTAGTATGGGAGAGCAGCAGGTCATCCACAAAACTCTGCTCTGCCTCTACCCATGAGCCAGCTGCTTACATTGGGTAGAAGGACAAAGATTATGAGGGAAAGTAGGAATTACAGGCATGGGAAAACAGGCATGGTATAACCATTACAGGTTACAAGTCATACAGGCTGGGGGGTGTTAATTCCAAACTCTGACCTCTCCTTCATATGTCCCAGAAAGGATAGTAGCCAGGCTCTTCGGATAATTTGCCAAGCATTGACTCCATCTCGGTGACCGGATCCTGCAGAACACAAAGGATATTCAGGAGCCAGACAGCAAGGCAAACATCTACTTTTGCAAGGAGGGTGCGCAGGCACAGAGTCTGGTAGGAAATGCACAGTGAGCAGGCGGTCTACTCAGGCTTTTATGCTTGACAAATGTCATCTGTCCCTCACTTTTTTTTTCCTGAGAAAAAGGGTGTTTTATTATTTTGACTTGACCATAATTATCATTATTATCATTTTTGAAAGTTACATAAATGCAGGCTGATCTTGAAAGCTTCAAAAAGCCAACCATAAAGTATAGAAAATAAATTCACTTGAAAAATGTACTGACATAATTCTTTTATATGCTATAAAAATCCTACCAAGAATCATTGCAATAATTATTCAAAGTAATATTAGAGATAATACAAAAGATGTTTGATCTTAAACGTAAATTTAAATGCACAGTGTCTATAATAGATCAGAGTGTAAAATTATATTTGCTATTTCTATCAGAAAAAATAAGTTAGTTTGCAAATACTCTCTAATCTTCCAGGAAATAAGAAAGCAGATCAAGGATCAGATGCTGCATAGTTTTATCAACTAGGTCACCTTTGACAGATAATTTTTCAGGGTAGCTACAATGAGCAATGGTGAAGCTCTACAAATATAACTAAACCATCTGTTATACTAGAGCTAGTACAGATGACCCCATGAGCAGTTGAAAATCCACATATAACTTTGGTCAACCCTCCACATTCATGGATTTCCAGCCTCCAGTAGAAAATACTGTTTTGATCCAAGGTTGGTTGAATGCATGGATGCACAACCCAGGAATACGAAGAAACGACAGTATATTTAATGAAAAAAAAAATCTGCATGTAAGTGGATTTGGCCAGTTCTAACCCATGTTGTTCAAGGATTAACTGTATTTTTATTTTTAGAGTTTACAAATCAAAATGTAACAAATAATTATAAGCCAGTATTGGCAGGAATACCAAATATTATTTCACAACTGCCACTATGTGTTTCTTCTTCTCTGACACAATTGGCACAGATCCAGGCTTGCTATGCTTGAGACGATTCACTTCCTTCCATGGGCGAGCTTCTTTCATGATGCGCTGTTCTTGAATTTGGCTGTAGATGGGTTTTGGTAGATTGCGGTGACAAGCGATACATTTTATATGAGGATGATGTTGAAATTTCTCCTTCAACTTCTGGTTATACTCTTTGACTGCCTTTTCTTGTGATGTAAGCACACCCAATTTTTCAGAAGCATTAGCTTTCCACAGAGGAATGCTCATTTCATCAGATCCACACATAATGTACTTGCTATCCGAAGTCCATTTTACACAGATTACATGTTGCATTCTCTTTGTGTGATATACTTCCCTGCTTCTACTTTTGTCCACAAGAAAGATTCGAATAGATTTATCAAAACTAGAGGATA
>NW_006290885.1:2799-3652 GCF_000327345.1 Myotis davidii
CCCCCCCCCACCCCTCCCCAGGGTTCCCACTGTAGTTTGACATTCTGCTCAATGCTGCTCTGCCTCTGTATCCATTTTTGTTCATCAGTCTATAATGATCCATTATCCATAAATGAGTGAGTTCATGTGGTATTTTTCTCAGCTTCCCAGGGGCTGTCTCAGTCTCACAAGGGCCATCTCAGCCTCACAGGGGCCATCCCAACCTCACTGAGGCCGTTTCAGCCTCACCGGGGCCGATTCAACCTCACTGGGGCCATTTCGACCCCACCAGGGCCATCTTGACCTCACTGGGGCCATCTCTACCTCACCAGTGCCAATTCAATCTCACCGGGGCCGTCTCAGCCTCACACGGGCCATCTCAACATCACATGGGCTGTTTCAATCTCACAGGGGCTGTTTCAGCCCCACTGGGGCCATCTCAGTCTCACCGGGGCCATCCCAGCCTCACTGGGTCTGTCTCAGCCTCACAGGGGCCACCTTGACCTCACTGGGGCCATCTTAGCCCCACCGTGGCCATTGCAGGCTCACTGGAGCAGTTGCAACCTAGAGGAAATATTTCTTTTTTTATTTTTTATTTTTATTTTTTATTGATTAAAATATTACATATAGAGAGAGGGATAGAGTTAGAAACATCGATGAGAGAGAAACATCGATTAGCTGCCTCCTGCACACTCCCTATTGGGGATGTGCCCGCAACCAAGGTACATGCCCTTGACTGGAATCGAACCTGGGACCCTTGGGTCCGTCAGGCTGACGCTCTATCCACTGAGCCAAACCAGTCAGGGCCATGAGCTAACATTTTAAATTTTAACATTTTAAATTATGCTTTGTTTGTGATGCCTATTGATATGCC
>NW_006290885.1:5978-11236 GCF_000327345.1 Myotis davidii
AGCCCGTTCTGCGCGCGCACGCACCTGAGAATTTCACTTCAGCACTGTGCCTCCTCTGAGTCTGGGTATGATATTCTCTTTACTCTTAGTTGTAGAATTTCCACTCAGCCAGCCCTCCTGTGGTTCTGGATGGTGTCCGTTCCGTGTTTCAGGCGTAATTTGAATTGGTTGTTCGAAGCAGCAATCTCCGGTGTTAACCTATGCTGCCATCTTGGTTCTCCTAGAGGAAATATTTTAATATTGCTGTTTACCCTTTGGTGGGGGCAGGGACTTGAGCCTCATGTACCCCAGGCTGGTACAGGGGACAGAGACATGAACCTCAAGTCCACAGGCTGTGCAAGTCCCTGCCCACCGATGCTGCTAGTCCCCGCCCATCCACTCCTGCTTTACACTCAGCCTGCTGATCGGTCATTACATGACGGCATCCTGACCAGTTTGCATATTACCCTGTTATTAGATATTCCTGTCAGAAGCCCAACTTTCTAAGAGAAATGTCTCAATTGGATTAAATTTAACACGACTTATACTGTCACATCCCCAGGTCATTGAACATATAGGACTGGTTTTCTGTTCATCCCAAATGTCTACTTCTTGTCACATGTGGCAAAAATTTCTTCTTTCCAGTGATGATCAGTTTCTGTATACACTGTTCCTAATATTGTATGCAATGGCTCTTCCTCTTCTCCAAAGCCTGGTCCATCCATTTGCCAGTGCTTCACAATTTTGTCATCACCAACAGAAAAAAAAAGAACTCCCACAAAAACGAGTACATATTCCTCGTATAAAACCTTCATATACCTGTATTATAAGAATACAGTTTTGTTTGGTCAAGTTCCAAATTCTGACCTCTCCTTCACATGTCCCAGAAAGGATAGTAGCCAGGCTCTTGGGAGAATTTGCCAAGCATTGACTCCATCTCGGTGACCATCCAGAGAAGCAAGGAATGGTTTTGCAAATACCCATTCCAGTTTGGTAGCATTTAAAGCGCTTATGTATTCTCATGGGACCTCAAAAACATGTAAGGTAGGATCATAGTTTCTTGAGCTCTCTATAAGTCCAACTTGGTTTCGCGGACATAGTTGTCTGGGTTCTGGCTCAGCATCTTCACCTTCATCTTGACTGCCAGTGCTTGCCCACTCCATGAGCCTTTTCCTCCGGGTTCCAGGTACTGCCCCCTCCCCTAGCATCCCCTAACTTTTTTTTAAATAAAAAAAATCAAGGTTAATAGATTATACTCTGGATAGAGATTTGAGGGGGCAGAGAACTCTGCTGTACACAGGGTGTATGGAACATTCATTTACACACTGAATACACTTTACAATACTGGAAGGCACGAATACCCATGGGGCATTAAGGCAGAGGAGACATGCGAGGTCTTCATGCCAAGGACACAGACCCTCCCTCGGGTTACAGGTTAACACTGAGGGGAGCAGTGACTGGTTAATGAGAGGTAAGGGACCCTGGCCAGGACACTTGAGGAGCACACTTCGGGGAGTGCCCAGGACAATGCCCTATGCCCGCTGGTTCCCAGTGACCAGGAGCGGGGAAAGGATCTTTCCCAGGCTGAGCTGGGTGGATGGCAGGGCTCACCTACAGCCTGACACCAAGGTCATGGGTGCATCTGTCCTGTTTAATGCACATGTAACACGTAAAGAGGCCTGTCATACGGGCTCATCAGGCCAGGGCCAGCTCCCTGGGATCCTGGGTGCCCGTGACCATGAGGAGGGCATCCACTGGACCATTGGTTTGAGAGCAAAGGTGCCCTGCTTCTCAAGTGTTCAGGACGGGGACTGCAGGGAAGCCCAGGTCCATGACTCCCATGGGCTACAAGTCTCACACCCTCTGGCTCTGACTTGTATATAGGCCCATCCATCTTCATCCAAAAGGTAAGGGGCCAGCCCCTGTTTGCTCCCCGATTCATGCAAGGATAGGTGGAGGGCTCCCCGGGACCAGGACTTTGGGTCTGGGGGAGCCAGCAGTCCCTACAGCCACAGTCACAAGAGGAGAAAGTTTGCCTGGGGGCCCAGGGGGAGTTTGGCACAGGAATGAGGCACTTGCATTTGGTGCTTTGGTGGGTGCTGCAGGGGGCCACCACCCTCATGGTCCCAGCCCCTCCCCGTGCCTTGGACCCACATAGGAGCCCACCAGGCTAGTCCCTGTCCCGCATTCTTGATTTAAAGAGCTTAGGCTCCCAGTCTTGTGTGATTGGCTATTTTAAAGGAAAAAGGGAGGGGTTGACCTTTGCTATTTCAAAATGGCCGCCCCTAGGGGAACTGCAAGTCAGGGAGCCAAAATGGAGGCTGCCTATACTCTCTTTGACAGAAAAGATTACCTGTTTATTCTCAAAGGGGAGGTCACAAGCCTCTGAGCCCCAGGACCAGATTACAGGCAACTGGGGCTGGGGTTGTAAATGGTGGGAGCCTCGGGGACTAGATTGTTTCAGCCATAGGTTGTATATCCTATATAATAAAAGAGAAACATGTAAATTGACTGCCCCTCCACTATACTCACCAGCCAATCAGGAGTGAGTATGCAAATTAACCCAACAAACATGGTGGGCCTGTGGGCAGTGCGCATGCATGCAGGCACTGAGCAGCCGGGAGCAGGGCAAAAGAGGGGGCAGAGAGCGGGTGTCTTGGGGGGCTTGGCCAAGTGGGAGAGTGGACAGGGCAGTCAAGCCCCACAAGCCACTGGATGGAGACAGAGCAGGAGAGCAGGTGGCTTGGGGGGCTTGGCCGAGTGGGAGAGTGGACAGAGAGCAGGCAGCTTGAGTACTTGGCAGAGTTGGAGAGCAGATGGGGAGCAGGCAGCTTGGGGTACTTGGCAGAGCAGGAGAGTGGATAGAGAGCAGGCAGCTTGGGGTTCTTGGCAGAGCAGAGAGCAGGAGAGTGGGTGGAGAGCGGGCGGCTTGGCTCCCTTGGTCGCTCTCAGTGACTGAGGAAGCCAAGCCCCCCAAGCCGCTAGACAGAGAGCAGAGCAGGAGAGCAGGCAGAGAGTGGGCGGCTCGGGGGGCTTGGCAGAGCAGGGAAGCAGACAGGGAGTGGGTGGCTTGGAAGGCTTGGCAGAGCGGGAGAATAGACAGAGAGTGGGCGACTTGGGGGGTGAAAGCCCAGAGCATGGGGAGCACCAGGAATTCTGGGAATCATAGTTCTGGTGGCAGCCCCTGGACCGGAAGTGGAAGCCCAGAGTGCGGGGAGCACCAGAATCCTGGGAATCATAGTTCTGGTGGCAGCCCCTGGACCGGAAGTGGTAGCCCAGAGCGCGGGGAGCACCAGAATCCTGGGAATCATAGTTCTGGTGGCAGATGCATTGTGGGATCTCCTAGACCAGCGGTTCTCAACCTGTGGGTTGAGACCCCTTTGGTGGTTGAACGACCCTTTCACAGGGGTCGCCTAAGACCATCCTGCATATCAGTGCTACTTCTAGGAAATCTCCCACCAATGGAACAAAGAAAAAAAAAAGACCTCTATTATTCTGTGAGCACCAAACCAAACTGGGTTGGGGTCTCAGACAATTTGCTCATATGATTGCAAAGACAAACAGAAATTCCCAGATTGGAGAGGGTGCGGGTCGGGCTAAGGGATCCACCCCCATGCACAGATTTCATGCACTGGGCCCCTAGTCTATATATATAAAAGCCTAAGGGACCAAACTACTGGTTGCTATGATGTGCACTGACCACCCGGGGGCAGATGCTCAATACAGGAGCTGTGCCCTGGTGGTCAGTGAGCTTTCACAGCCAATCTCCCGCAGCCCTGATTGGCCATGATCTCCAGCCAAGCTGAGGGACCCCACCCATGCACGAATTTGTGCACCAGGCCTCTAGTCTTTCCATAATGGAAGGCAGTTCTCAGGACAGGAGGATGGACTGCATTACGATGTTAGCTCCCGTGTCCCTGGAAGTACAACTCTCAGCTAGGTTAGAATATGCTTTCTCTAATCAGAACAGAACCATTATGGTTATCAGAGCATGTTTACTAATTCTTATCATTGTTGCTGGTCCCAAATGTCGCCCTTTGCAGGCAGATGGTTGCATGGCCCATGGGTGGAAGGACATGATCCTTGCAGAGGTAGACATATGTGCCTTCTCATGCCACATGGCATCATGCCTGACTGGCTGGCACACTTATTGGTCCCCCCTGGAGGCCCATGATGTGCTGGCCCACCCTCAAGGTGGCATCATCTATGTTCCGCTCCTGCTTTTCCATGTAGTTGATGCCGATGTTCATGCCACACGCAGCCCCTTGGTCTCGGCCAGAGACTGAGCCAGGGGAGACACCTGCCCCTGCCTCATGTGGCTCTCAAGCAGGTCATTGGGCTGGAACTGCTCCCCGGGGTTCACAGGTGGCTGACAATGGCCTTGTTGAAGTTGGAGAGATTTTCTAGCGGGTGCCTGCTTTGCATGGGGTGGTTGATCCTGGAGACTGAGTCTGGCTGCAGCTTATTTGTGAGTTCACGCAGGATAATTCCCTCGGGACCCTTCTGCAAATAGGGACCCATGGACAGGCCAGTGAATCTCTCTGTAGTGCCCTGGAGTTCCGCCTTCTTCTTAGGGTCATATTTGAAGTCGAGCTGAACCTCCTCAAAGGCTTTTGAGGCACTGGAGGAGATGGTGTCATGGACCTCAGCCGGGGCCGCCCCTGGCGAGTAGGTGCAGGCGGCTTCTGGGTCAAGTTTTGCATTGGTGGCCTTGGGGGCGTCTTTGTGGAGGGCAGCCCCAGGCGGGTCTGCGCTGGCACCATCCTGGTCAGGGCTGGTATTGTGGTCCTCCTCGGAGGCGGGGGCAGTCCTGGGTGCGTGGGCGCTGGCACCGTCCTGGTCAGGGTTGGTGGCAGCAACACAGGTGTAGGCCAGGATGGAAGGCCCGGGGGCGTTGGCACTGGCACCCTCGGAGTTAGACTCAGCATAGAACTCCACGTGGTCGGCAGGGACTGTGGCATAATCACTGGTCACGGGAGGGGTGGCCTGGCAGATGCCATGGTGGGTGTTGTTCTGGTGTTTACCGCTTCTATAACATGAGGAAACAAGTTTGCTTTTTGCTCAGAAAAGAAATTATTTTATTTCTTAAGGTTGCTCACTGCAAACTCAGCCTTGAGAAATGATCCAAGTAAAGAGAACCCCGGGCATTGCATTCTTTGCACACTTAGCAAGAATGCCCAGGGCAGAGCTGGGACTAGTGTAGGCAGGTGATGTGAAGTAGAAGGAGGCATTTATTCTCAGTGTCATGCAAGAACAGGGGCAGCATTTATGTCAACCTG
>NW_006290885.1:12005-15012 GCF_000327345.1 Myotis davidii
GAAGAAATAAAGGGAAATTAGAAAATGTTTGAACTGAATACCCAAAATACAATACATGCCCTGGCCACTTTGCTCAGTGGTTAGAATGTTGGCCGTTGGACCAAAGGGTCATGGGTTTGATTTATAGTCAAGGGCATGTACCTGGGTTTCATTACAATTCATGAGATACAGCTAAAGCAATATCTAGAGGATGTTTTATTTGTATGTTTTATTTACCTTATTTTGAATTGGGTTCAAAGATTTTTTAATGATAGATTTTTAAATGATAATTATGGGTATTAGAGAGAATTGGTCAGCTACTGTGGAATAGTTTAATTTGTTCACAAACTCATCTAAAATGGAAGGTTCTGACAGCTGCAATGTTAAAGTTTTTTGGTTTTTTTTGAAGTTCAATATAATTTTATATTAATTTTAGGTGTACAGCATAATTGTTAGACATTTATATAATGTGCGAAGGGATCACCCCAATAAATCTAGTACCCATCTGACACCATATATAATTATTATAATATTATTGATTATATTCCCTATGCTGCACTTTACATTCCTGTGCCTATTTTGTAACTAAGAATTTCTACTTCTTAATCCCTTCACCTTTTTTACCCATCATCTAAGTACCTTCCCGTCTGGCAAACATCAGTTTGTTCTTTATATCTATGAGTCTGTTTCTGTTTTGCTGGTTTATTTTGTTCTTTAGATTCCAAATATAAGTGAAATCTATGGTATTTGTCTTTTTATGCCTGACTTATTACATTTAGCTTAATACTGTTCTAGAAAGAAATTCATAGTATTAAATGTTTAAATGCTTGTATTAGGAAAGAAGAAAAGTTTAAAAACAATCACTTAAGAAGCATCCAACTCAAGAAACTAGCAGCAGAAGAGCAATTTAAACACAAAGGAGGAAGGATATAATTAAATTAATGAAAGACTATTAGAAAACAAAAATTTCAATGAAATCAAGAGATAGTTCTTTGAAAAGCTTGATACAATTGATACATTTCTAGTTGAATTGAACAAGAAAGAAAGATAAAACACACAAAATTTTAATATTAGGAGTGAGAGGACATTACTACAGATCCTTCAAAATTAAAGGAGTAATAGGAAAATGTTTTAAACAACTCTGCCAAATTAAGAAGCTCAAAACATAGAGTCTATTAAATCAATTTAAAGTACAGCAAGAAGCCAACGGAAAGAGATTATTTAGATAAACACACTTAGGAGAGTTTGCAAGCACACCATGCAAATCCTGTGTTGAGCAGTGTTCATATGTCCTGTTTTGCTCAGCTTCATCAATCCTCTTTGCTGATTTTATGGCTTTAAAGACTAAAGGATCTTGAACAGAGGAGCCCCGTATTGTGTTACTAGGGCCAATGCACATACCTGCAGGGCAAGTATACACAGCATACTTGTAGCTCTTTGTTGGCCTAATGAGTAACTATAAATTTTACCCATATTTCTTAGGAAAATTATGTATGATATCAAAATGAGTATTACCTATGGGTGGTCAATTTAAGAACTCATAAATGAGTGCCCCATATGCCTCATGTATATTGAATGTATCATGAATATTTATCCTTCTATCACCTTTCCATCCCTTTCTATCTTCATCCTTCTTCTCCCATAACATTAATAATAATAACAATAATAAGGATAGGTTTTTGTTGAATGCCTTTGTGTAGATGCAAGTAAGAATGCTTCATGTAAAGCATTTCTTTTAATCTATACAGAAATTCAATGAATAAAGTTTATTTCTCATATTTTATGGTTGAGGTATTAGGATCTCATTGATATGACTTCCTCTGAGTAGAACTTTGCTGATTTTGATATTGTTTCTAAGCAGAAAGGGGAGGGATGGATACCTATGAGAAGGGATATTTGTATATTAAAAAAAAAAGAATACCTTTACCTGTTTTTGGCCCGGTTTTTGAGTCTGATGTTCAAATAAAATCCAGTAGAACTCAGGGTTATCAGAACTGCTGCCAAAGCTATACCCGCTCTCCTAGTCATGGACTTGACTGTTGTACTGATGGGTTCAGCAACTGAAATACAGATGTCTCACAACCAGTTTCCCAAGAGAGTTGTTCCCACATTCATTTCTTAGTCAATCCCCAATTGTGTTCCCTCTAACAGTAATACATTGTGATTCTTCCCTTTACCTCCATTTCCCTCTCAAATTATGGTTAATTAGTAAGTTCAAGCCTCCATTAAAATATTATCTAATTTAGCAATAAGCTAAAATAAGCTAAAATCAGAAAATAAATGTAAGCAAATAAATTCATTTCTTCCATAGGAGAGTAGCAATGTAACAGAAAAGTGACAAAATAGTAGGTCAGGGAGGTAACCCATAGGGTTTAGATGAGGCTGAAACTGGTAGCCTGGCATAGTGTGATAGAATCAAGGGATCAGAGGTCTCTATAAGACTGAAAATACTGTGTAAAAAGAGGTAAAGTATAAAGTTTAAAGAATTAGAAGCTGTGTTCAAAAAGTGAGACATTGGGATTTAATGTTTTAGAACTGAAACATGTTCACTTTTGGGTCAAGTCCAAGGTCTGACACTGGCTGTGGGTGATTGAAGTGAAGTGGGTCTCTGCACTTCCCTATTTCTTGAACACTTGTTGCCTTTCCCCTTTACCATTCCTACTGGACAGCTTTTATTCACTCTGTCATCAGGTGCAAAATTACCTCAAAAAACTTTTGTTGGGAAAAAGTGCCTAAAATACGGAAATAAGGCAAAACCAAATTCCATGTCTTTTTAATAATATGCTAAAACATTATCTAATAAGTTTATCTAATGATCATCTAACTTAGGAAAATAAGCTTTATTATGGTTTTATTAACCTACTAGAGGCCTGGTGCACAAAAATTTTTGCACTCGGGGGGGTAGGGGGGTCCCTCAGCCCAGCCTGTGCCTTCTCGCAATCTGGGACCCCTCAGGAGATAACGACCTGCTGGCTTAGGCCTGCTCCCAGGTGGCAGAGGGCAGGCCCAATCCCTAGGTGCAGCCCCT
>NW_006290885.1:17188-19135 GCF_000327345.1 Myotis davidii
AGGTTCTCTGTCATCTCTCTGGCTCCCTAACTTTATCTCACTTCATTTCTCTTTCTCTGAAAATAATTCTGGGCTAAGAGACTGAGAACTTGAGTTTAGTGCTCAGCTACACCTGGTTTAGATGGACAATTAGCCTTAGAGAAGCCTTATTCCCTTTCTACCTGTCAGTTTCCTCTGACATTCTCTTTAGAATGTATGTGGATATTGTACTGACTAGTACACATTGTTTTCATCATCCTTTTATTTTAATCTCTTTCTAAGGACTATGGTTACTAGATCAAAGGCCCTTAGTTTAGCTGAGGCTCTGATGGGTCTGAACCAGCAAATTTGCAGGTAGGAGTTAAAGAAAGTTGAATTTTCCTTTATAATAGAAGTAAACAATTCAGTGTGTATGTGTTCGGGGGAGGCAGTGGTATCACACACAGTTCAGGAAGGAAGGGATGAGGCAATAAAGGGAGGGTATGGATGGAAAAGAGTGAGACTGGAACTAGGGACATAGCAGGATTTTGATGTGTGTCCCACCATTTCACCCTCCCAAATTGTAAATAAATTATACTAAGAAGAAAGCCAGAAGAGAGTGTTGCAGTCAGAGAGGGGAGCAAGTAAGGCAGTGCTTGATGCCTTTGAGGACCTAGTCAGAGCCAGGGTGCCCAGAGCTCAGTGAGAGAAAAAGAGAGAGAGCTAGAGAGAGGGCAAATGACGTAGGTCTTCACTTTGACTCCACTTTTCTCCACTTGCTCTCAGTGGTCATTTCTGGACTTGTCATCACCTAGAATTGCCCCACATCTGACTTAAATTCAAACTTTTAGATTTCGAATATGCATATGGCTGCCTAAGTCAGTGTGTTACTATTTGCTTGGAAATAAAATGCTAGGGGTCGGGAGGAGAGGGGAGAAAGTAAGAAAGAACCAAATTAAAAAAAAAACCTGTGAATACCAGACTTTAAAATAGGTGTAAAAGTTGCTAAAAGCAGATTTGATCACACAGAAGTTATGTGGGAGAAAGTGAAACCATGTGGAGAATGGTGAGAACACCATGCAATGGCAAATATCAGGAAGCACTAGCAAAAATATCCTTACTGGGCATGAGGGGCCTAACTTGAAGCATTGAAGCTACATGCTTGTTTGTAACAAATGGTTGGGGAACTGAGGTGTGCATCCTAGACTTATTTTTATTTAGAGAGGCAGAGGGCGGGAAGCACTAGCAAAAATATCCTTACTGAGCATGAGGGGCCTAACTTGAAGCATTATAGCTACATGCTTTTTTGTAACAAATGGTTCAGGAACTGAGGTGTGCATCCTAGATTATCTTTTTTTAGAGAGGCAGAGGGCATGGGATATTCAACTATTCACACACACGAGCATGTTGGTAGGAAGAAGCCTATGTCTTGTGGCAGCGGTTGAATGTGAGAATCATCTACTCTGGAAGACTACGCTACATGGGATATGCAACTATTCACATACACGTGCATGTTGGTAGGAAGAAGCCTGTCTCTGTGGCTGCAGTTGGATGTGAGAATCATCTACTCTGGAAGACTACGCTAGCCTCCCTGCCTCACAAGGAACTTGTGAAATAGCTGGCCCAGGAAAATTCAATGCATGTAATAATGAGTAAGACAGTAATATTGGCATAGAAACATTCCATGTACAAAGATTACACATGGAATTATGAGAAAAAAGATAATCAAGATTTACTAGAAAAATGCTGCCATAGCATAGATGAATATTAAAGCCAAACATTTAGCCATGAATTTTAAGACTATTAAAGAATAATAGGTTCTCTGAAGGAATAGCACAAAGAAGAAATATAAAAACTTAAGAAAACTGTGGCAAGACAACAGGACTTGGCAGAAATCAGGAAGTGGAATATATACATATCTATATCTATCTATCTATCTATCTATCTATCTATCTATCTATCTATCTAGACAGATATATAGAACACATA
>NW_006290885.1:19333-23003 GCF_000327345.1 Myotis davidii
GAGAAACATAGAAGGGAAGTTGGCTCCTGGCAAGGAGAATGGTGTGGATGTGATGAAAACAGCAGAAAAAAGCTTATATGCTTAGAGCTGCCACCACCATGGAATGTGAGCATCAAACTGACTTTGTGGGGGGCACAGTGAGGGGAGAGAGAAAACTGACCTGCTATGGACAATTGTTCTTCCTTTTTCTGATCCAGGTCTGGGTTCCAGACAGAACATGTCAGATTCTTCTGAGAAGTTTCTCTGAGTACCAGTGATGTTGTTACATGGAACAAACCACCTTTGTCCTGGGTGTGAGTCTCAGACTCAGCTGGAATTTCTCCTCCCTCAGAGTCCGTCCACTGGACCTTTGGCTGAGGGAACCAGCCCTCTGACTTGCACTCTAATCGGAGTTGTCGAGACTTAGTGACTTCCACATGGAACTGAGGATGTGAGCCGATAGCTGGCAAGAGGAGGAGAGAGAAGTCAGGTCCTAAGCTCATTTTTTTCTGTACATATATCCCTCTCCTTCTTATGAAGAGTTTGTGCTGCTGACTAGACCTCAATGTGCAGAACAGGAAAGTGAGGCTCTGAAGAAGTCTTGACAACAAAGGAGAGGGACCTAGACTCCTGGGTGAGAGGAGAGTCCATCACAATGTAACACAAATGGCCCCTGCCTATTTCCTGACTCCCACTATGAGTCTCTTTATTTTTTAATTCAGCCCCCAGCAGTGATATATGGAATAATGGGGTGAGTAGATGTAAAGGCCATCTCCCTTTCTCCTGTGAGTTTTTAAATATTTCCCAGGAAAACTGGATCAATGCCCTAAACTTACCCCTGGGGGTGAAAGTGGGCCATTACCTGCCACTTTAAGCTCAATCATTGTATCACTGTAGAAGGAGCCATTTTGGATCACACAGTGATATTGTCCATTGTCAGAGGGTTGAATAGTGAGGATTCTCAGGACCACGATCCCCTTATGCATGACATTTTCCACAAGCTTTGTCCTCTTAAAATACTCCTTCATGGCTTCCTCAGGCTTGTCCCTCCCATACTCATAGAGGTGCACCACTCGGGAGGGTAGGGATCTGTTCCAGCTTATTTGCATATTTTTAATACTTTGAGGAGGTGAGAGGAAGCAGGGTAGTTCTGCTTCACCACCCAGCATGGCTACCAAGGGGTCATGGGGCCCCTGGACTTGGAATGCTCCTGAAAAGAGAACAGAGATATAATCAGGGTGGGCTGGGGGTAGGATTTGGGCAGATGAAATGGTGTTGACTACACACATGTTTGGCTATTTCCATCTTAACCAACTGGGGAGAAGGTCTGAAAGGGGATAGTTGTTGAATCTTAGGGAGTCCCTTTTCTGACCTGAACATATACAAAGAGCTAGCAGGAAGCTGGAGGTGTTGGACATAGGAAATCTAGGCCTGACTATGCTGAGGCAAACAAAGGACTTAGGGCATAAATGGTGACTAGGCACTTACTTTTGGGGCACATGTCCAGGGTCAACAAGATCCTGAGAGAAAGTGCCTCTTAAAATTTGGGCACTAGCCTCCTCCCTTAACTCACCCTGTGGGGAGGGACCTGAGGAATATAATTGCAGAGAAGGGGGAATAGACATGCTAACTCCTTCAGGTCAGGTTCTGTCCTTGTCCATAGGGGGGGCGGGGAGATCACACAGGAACTCTGATAGCTCTGGATGAATAGTAGGATATCTGTGTTGAGAAAAAATCTGAAGCAATTCAGTGGAAAAGACATTTGGAAATCATTAATAATGTTTGCCATGAATGTGGCACGAGAAAATGGGGCAAACAAGCTAATTTTTGTCAATCCTATTCTACATTGTCTTGAGGCTCTAAGAACTTATGCTTCTTTATTACCATATGGGCACTTTCATTCTCTCTATTTTTATCCCACCACATCACATGCACTCAGATATATATAACATATACACACACACACACACATACACCCCAACAGGCCTTGACCAGGAGATAGGGATGCAAATGCTTAGTACACTGCCTCGTACTTAGTAAGTGGAATAAAGTTAACTTCTTTACTTTTCCAGGATCTCACAGCATTTGTTTTTTGGTCGAACTTTTCTTCCATCTTCCCTCCCTTTTCCTTTCCCTTCCCTTACATAACAGAGAATCAGAAACTCATAAGAATTCATACCTGTAACCATTAGGAAGCAGAGGTAGAGTGAGATGAGGCTGCCATGATAAATTGTAGAGATTTGCTGCCTCCTCAGGTGACTGAGGCAGGATGATCCCAAGGGTTTGTGCTGATGACTCATTGGAAAAGGAGGAAAACACTGTAATGAGGAGAGAGAAAAAAGGAGATCTCTGAGATTTAAGGAAGGGTCAGAGAAAGGAAGGAATTTAGGAATTTCACTCTTGGAAAGGGGCATGTCTTATTTATGGGAATAAGGTGAGGGGCAAAGTAAGATCCATGCTCCTTTTTCTACAAGTTTTGTGACTTTGATTTTCAGGAATTTATAGGGTACTCAGGGCTCTAGATACCTTTTACATACTGATGACTCATGCCAAAATGTACATTGTCTGTACATATGCATAATTGTTCTTCCGTTTTCTGATTCAGAACTGGGTTCCAGACAGAACATGTCAAATTCTTCTGAGAAGTTTCTCTGAGTAACAGTGATGTTGTTACATGGAACAGGCCATCTTTGTCCTGGGTGTGAGTCTCAGACTCAGCTGGTATTTCTCTTCCCTCAGAGTCCATCCACTGGACCTTTGGCTGAGGGAACCAGCCCTCTGATGTGCACTCTAATCGGACTTGTCGGGACCTAGTGACTTCCACATGGAATTGAGGATGTGATCCAAGAGCTGGGAAGAAGAACAGAGAGAAGTCAGGTCCTAAGCTCATTTTTCAGTACATATATCCCTCTCCTTCTTATGAAGAGTTTGTGCTACTGACTAGACCTCAGTGTGCAGAACAGGGAACTGAGGCTCTGAGGAAGTTTTTGCAACAAAGGATGGGACTTAGACTCCTGGGTGAGAGAGAAGTCCAACACAATCCAAAACAAATGGCCCCTATTTCCTGACTTCCACTATGCATCTCTTTATTATCTTTTATTTAGACCCAAGCAGTGATATATGGGATAATGGGGTGATTAGAAGTAGTTGCCATCTCCCTTTCTCCTATGACTTCTTTATATTTCCCAGAAAAATTGGATCAGAAGAAGGAGCCCAACCCAGAATAAACTCACCCTTGTGGGGTGTCAGGACAATAAATGTGGGCCATTACCTGCCACTTTCAGCTCAATCACTGTATCATTGTAGAAGGAGCCATTTTTGAATTCACAGCAATACTGCCCATTGTCAGAGGGTTGGACATTGAGGATTTTCAGGACCACGATCCCCTTATGCATGACATTTTTCACAAGCTCTGTCCTCCCTAAATACTCCACCATGGCTTCCTCAGGCTTGTCCCTCCCATCCTCATAGAGGTGCACCACTCGGGAGGGTAGGGATCTGTTCCAGCTTATTTGCATATTTTTAATACTTTGAGGAGGTGAGAGGAAGCAGGGTAGTTCTGCTTCACCACCCAGCATGGCTACCAAGGGGTCATGGGGCCCCTGGACTTGGAATGCTCCTGAAAAGAGAACAGAGATAGAATCAGGGTGGGCTGGGGGCAGGATTTGGGCAGATGAAATGGTGTTGCATG
>NW_006290885.1:23875-25369 GCF_000327345.1 Myotis davidii
AACATCAGGAAGCAGAGGTAGAGTGAGATGAGGCTGCCATGATAAATTGTAGAGATTTGCTGCCTCCTCAGGTGACTGAGGCAGGATGATCCCAAGGGTTTGTGCTGATGACTCATTGGAAAAGGAGGAAAACACTGTAATGAGGAGAGAGAAAAAAGGAGATCTCTGAGATTTAAGGAAGGGTCAGAGAAAGGAAGGAATTTAGGAATTTCACTCTTGGAAAGGGGCATGTCTTATTTATGGGAATAAGGTGAGGGGCAAAGTAAGATCCATGCTCCTTTTTCTACAAGTTTTGTGACTTTGATTTTCAGGAATTTATAGGGTACTCAGGGCTCTAGATACCTTTTACATACTGATGACTCATGCCAAAATGTACATTGTCTGTACATAATGTGACCCAGTGGCAGGACCTTGCTTTCTAGAGGGACCAAGAGCTAAGGTATTCCTCTGCCTTGGACCAACAGAAATAAACAGGTGGCTTCTATCATTTCCCGCCCCACTACCTTCTTCGCCTGGCCGAGGCAGGCTTCTAATGTCCTGTTCTAGAACTTGGAAATTAGTAGTAGTAGTGGGGAAGGGGTTGTAACATACCTCATCAACCACTAAAACTTAGAATTTGGTGGTCATGGCTGTGAAGTTTGTTACCCAGAGCCCAGGGCTCAGAGATCTTGCTGTGGAGGGAGTCTCTAGGGAGGCTGGCCCAAAGAAGGGAGGGGAAGGCATTCCAAAAGCCATATTCTCTTTAGGTGGAGTGGAGGTAATATGTGGGGGAATGGATCCTGAGCTGGTAGAGGCATAAAGGATGGGACTTAGACTCCTGGGTGAGAGAGAAGTCCAACACAATCCAAAACAAATGGCCCCTATTTCCTGACTTCCACTATGCATCTCTTTATTATCTTTTATTTAGACCCAAGCAGTGATATATGGGATAATGGGGTGATTAGAAGTAGTTGCCATCTCCCTTTCTCCTATGACTTCTTTATATTTCCCAGAAAAATTGGATCAGAAGAAGGAGCCCAACCCAGAATAAACTCACCCTTGTGGGGTGTCAGGACAATAAATGTGGGCCATTACCTGCCACTTTCAGCTCAATCACTGTATCATTGTAGAAGGAGCCATTTTTGAATTCACAGCAATACTGCCCATTGTCAGAGGGTTGGACATTGAGGATTTTCAGGACCACGATCCCCTTATGCATGACATTTTTCACAAGCTCTGTCCTCCCTAAATACTCCACCATGGCTTCCTCAGGCTTGTCCCTCCCATCCTCATAGAGGTGCACCACTCGGGAGGGTAGGGATCTGTTCCAGCTTATTTGCATATTTTTAATACTTTGAGGAGGTGAGAGGAAGCAGGGTAGTTCTGCTTCACCACCCAGCATGGCTACCAAGGGGTCATGGGGCCCCTGGACTTGGAATGCTCCTGAAAAGAGAACAGAGATAGAATCAGGGTGGGCTGGGGGCAGGATTTGGGCAGATGAAATGGTGTTGCATG
>NW_006290885.1:26795-27230 GCF_000327345.1 Myotis davidii
ATCACATGTATCATTCTTCTAATTAATTTCCTTTCAATGTGCATGAATTCATGCACCAGGCCTCTAGTGTATATATATGTATGTGTGTCTATTTATATAAAAGCCTAAGCGACCATCGGAACTGAATGGGTGCAGGCTGGGCTGATGGGACCAGCCCAGCTTGCACCGCCTGTAAATGAATTTCATGCACCAGGCCTCTAGTGTGGTATATAATTGTGCAAGGTCTTAAGGACCATGGAAGCACTACAGAGATGGAGCATATATTACTTCTCCATGGACTAGGCAGCACTTCCCAACCTTTTTGATATTATGGCACATAGAGAAAATGATGTTCTTTGTTGAGCACACTGTAGTAAACTAGAATGGGATTAGGCTATATGGGCTTCATGGGAAAATTATTTTCTCAATATTATATAATTATAAGAATAATAAAAT
>NW_006290885.1:27929-31479 GCF_000327345.1 Myotis davidii
TGACTGCTGATTGTATATTTGAAATAACTACAGATAATTATCAATGTTCAAGTATAGTGATTAATTATGTCTTCAATTTCTTCATAGTCACCATTGGTGAGATATTTTAGTTCACAAGTAGATAATACAAATTTTAAAACCTTTTTCATTCCAATTCTTTTATTTTTTAAAAAAGATTTTTTATTGATTTTTAGATACAACCAGAGAGAAAAGGAAGCATCCATGTGAGAGAGAAACATTGGTAGTGTGCCTCCTGCATGTCCACTAATGTGGATCCAGCTGACAACCTGGGCATGTGCCCGACCTGGAATTGAACCAGCAACTTGCCAATGCATAGGATGACATACAACCAATGAGCCACACAGGCCAGGGCATTCTCATTCTTTTACATTGTATTTTAAAAGTTTAGGGCTCTTTCTTTTCTTTGTTTACAAATGTAATGGATTTAAAATCCAATTGAATTTTTTCATCCAATATTTCAAAATAAGGAGTTTTTGAGGTGTGCAGTGGGCAGGCCTGGAGGGGACGGGTTCACGTGGGACTAGGAGACTCCCGCCCTACCAGAGAAGAGGTCACGGCATGAAGCTGCAGCTCCTGCTGCCGCTGCTGCAGCTACCACCGCGAGGTCTGAGCGCTGGGTTGCAGCCATGGCCTACTGCCAGCAGGAAAGGAAGGATCGAATTATATTTGTGACCAAAGAAGTCCATGAAACTCCAAGCACTGCAGAGCTGGTGGCTGACGATCCCAATGATCCATACAAGTAGCATGGATTGATCCTGCCCAATGGAGACATTAACTGGAACTGCCCTTGCCTTGGGGGAATGGCTAGTGGCCCCTGTGGGGAACAATTCAAATCAGCCTTTTCCTGCTTCACTATAGCACGGAGGATCTCAAGGGATCAGACTGTGTAGACCAGTTCCAGGCCAGGCGGGAAAGCATGCAGAAGTACCCAGAACTCTATCCCCAAGATGAGGAAGAGGAGGAGGAGGAAGAGAAGAAGCCAGCAGAAGCTTTCGAAAAGGCAGCTCCCACTGAGGCCACTGCAACCAAAGAAGAGAAGGAGTCAAGCTAATGAAGGCCATGCTGCAGCACTGGCTCCAGGCCTTTCACTCAGAGTGATATGAACCTTTTGCAAATGCATTTAAATCCACCGCAACCAAAGAAACGAAGGGGTCAAGTTAATGAAGGCCATGCTGCAGCACTGACTCCAGGCCTTCCACTCAGAGTGATATGAACCTTTTGCAAATGCCTTTCAGTTACTCTCCAAGGAAGTCTTCCCCTCTATTGTTCTGTGCACTATATTGTACAAAATAACTTATTTTGATGATCAGGGGGTTTGGCCCCTTGACATATACACTGAAAAACATGGGGTTATATGTTTGTATCTCACATAACTCCTCTACCAGTGACTGTGGCTACTGTTTTCGAATTCTCCTCTGAGATTACCTCTAAGTTTGCCACTTTGAAATAATGTGCTGAATACTCTCAGCAACTAAAAATCATTATCTAGGAGTGTCTCTTGTGAGCTGATTTATTCTGATTCATTATCTCCCTTTTAGTAGATTTTATACCCGTTTGGGAAATGAAATAGAAACAAAAACATCTTCCTTTAAAAATGCTGGAATGGGGCCATTCCTAATACAAGAGGCCAGATAATCAGATACTTATTCCTCAAAAACCATCTTGACCTTGAGTACATGAGGTACTATGCTTCATTTCTGATACAATTTGGTTTCCATTTTTATATGGAAGCCCAGGTTTTCTTTCTAGAGAGTGGAGCTTTGGACCCTCTGACTCAGACGCTTTCTAAAAAGAAGAAGCTGGTTTTGCTGTTCTCGTTATTCCAGAAGCCCTGGTTGGGGCCTGTGTTCACACTGGTTGTTCAGATTTGATATTCTTGAGAGGTGGGGACCTACTTGTTACCAAAGTAGCGACCAAGAAGGAAACATGAATTAAAAGGAGAGCACAGTTTTGCCTGAAAAACAAAAAAACAAAAACAAAATAAGGAGTTTTTGTTGTATGTACAAACAATGAATGTTAAATTAATCACTTTGCACTACAAATTGACCAAAAAAAAAATCTGATGTCAGTGAAGACAGAATTTGGGTGCTGCTGCCTTGAGCACCACCAGGAACCTGTGCCAGGCCTCTTTGTTCCTCCCATTCACTCCAGGTAGGATCGCATATGGGCTCCTTTTGTACCTGCACTTTGAACTCTTCCTGTTGCTCTATGGGGTCCTTTTCCTGAAGGGCAGCAGCGTTCAGTGCAGTTGGCTGAAGAATAAATCTAGGCTGTCAGTCAAGCAGAGTGTGTAGTCACTGGTTTTGAAAAAAAGGAAAGCAGGAACAAGACTTACTGTTCTATGAAGACTCAGGGGGACCTGGAGGATGATGTGGCTGTTAGGGGTCCCACCAGGCAAATCTCAAGTGGCAGCATCCCAGCTCTAGTTATGGGCCCTTACTTTCTAAGAGGAGGTGTTTTGAGTACTTTACCAGCTGTCACTCATATTTTGTTGGATCAGTGTGCTGTTCTTGGTAAATTTCATTAGAGACTTCACTCGTCCACCATGGCTACTTCCTCAGGCTACAGCTAGTGATTTCATTTCAGGTCTACATATCCTTCAGTATTTGTAACTTTCTTCTCTGAAAGTGAGAATCCTGGCTCTTGATCTTTAATATATTTATACTAGTGGCCTGATGCACAAAATTCATGCACATTAAAAGGGAATTAATTTGAGGAAATATTTTAATATTGCTTTGCCCTTTCTCTGTAATAGAAGTGTGAGAGATGAAAGGAAATTAGTAAAATGTATATGAAAATAATATGTAAATTTATTAATAAATAAACAGTAACAAAATGATATAACAACAACAGAGGCATGATATAAAAACAACAAAAACATGGTATGAAAACAACAAAAACATGATATAAAAACAACAGTGATGCAAACAATGACTGATAAAATGATTAAACTTATTCTAATATCTCCCTGTACCCCACATTAAGAGTGAAAACACTTTCAGAGTGCTTGACTAATTTCCCTTGTGATGAAGTATTTAGAACTTTGACTTTAACGTCACATGCTCTTGAACCCGAGAGAAAGCAACATGTAACTGACTATGTGCAAAAACGGGTTCAGGTAGGAACATGCCTACTCTGTCTAGAGTTTGTCCTTGTGATTTATCAATAGTCATCACAAATTCTGGCATCACGGGAAACTGTCATATAATTGGGAGGCCAGTGTCAGATGGGGACAAATCAATTCTTGGAATCAGAACAACCTCTTCCTCTGCAGATCCTGTTAATATTTCAGCTTCGATAATCTTAGGTCGTAATCTTTTGATAATAAATTTGGTGCCATTACAAAGACCACATTTACTATTAAGATTTCTCAATAGCATGATGATTGCACCCACTTTCAATTTTAATTTGTGACACAGCATTCCCGAAGGAGTAATACTATTAAGAAGTTCGATGGCAAAATTTTCCTTTTCAGCATCATCATTTTTTTTCTTCATTTTTATTTGACTTGATAAATAAATACAGGAGA
>NW_006290886.1:0-479 GCF_000327345.1 Myotis davidii
TAATACATAGAAACAAATACAAAGGGTTAGCAAAAAAAAAATGGGGAGACAAATCACCCCCATATGAAAGTAAAAGAGGAATCCCCCAAAAAAGAATGAAATGAAATGGAGGCAAACAATTTGTCAGATAAAGAATTTTGTCAAAGTAATGGTAATAAGAGTGTTCAAACAATTCAATGAAAACTACAAGCAACTTAATGAGAATTACAAGAAAATTAATTATAATGTTAAGGTACTTAGTGAGAGCTATACCAACATGAAAAGAGAGGTTGAAAGAATAAGAATCAATTGGAAATAAGGAAAGACATAACTGAAATAAAGAACACTATGGAAGGATTCAACAGTAGACTAGAAGAAGGTGAGGACTGAATCAGTGAATTAGAAGACAGGTAGGAAAAAACACCCATTCAGAGCAGCAAATGATAAAAAAATTAAAAAGTAGGAGGAGAGTTTATGGGAGCTTTGGGACAACATGAAAC
>NW_006290887.1:0-2928 GCF_000327345.1 Myotis davidii
AAGGGTCCAGACACAGATACCCCTGCCCATCCCCTGCAGCAGAGAATTCCTCAGCTCATGTCCCCGCCCCTCACCCAACCGCAGTATAAAAAAAAGCGCCCCCCTCCCTGTTGGTGTGAATCCACGTGCCCTCTCCTTGGGGTACGTGGGTCTCCCGGGGACGCAGAATAAACCTTTTCCTTTCCTTTCTTTTCTGATTCACTGGAGTCTCTATTTCTTGCGCCGCCTCCTGAGCCACCTAACCTAACACAGACTCCTACCAATTGGACATTGAGGTTATTTCCAGCCTTTTACTTAAAGAAATACTATAGTGGACATGAATTTACGTCTATCTTGTGTCTATGAGTGAGAATATCTGTTGGATTCATTTTATCCGATGTTTATAGATAATGTGAAGGTTCACTTCACACACATTTGACCAATCTTGGCAGAGCCTGAAGTGCTGCGTGTGAGAGGGGAGAGGCATGACTGCATGTGCGAGGAGACCCTGAGGCCTTGTGCTCCTGTTGTGAGCACCTTCTGGGCCACCGGGAAAGCTCTTCTGCTGCCACCGAGTGTGCAACTAGCAAAATACACCTAATTGTAGGTCTTCATGAAATGCACTGTGCTGCCTCTAGTGCGTATCTTGGGAATACTGTCTGAGTAAAGATGGGAAGTTTTTCTCCGCTGCTATCTGTACGCTACTTTAGAAAACCAACGGAGCCTGCAGGAGCTTCGTCCCCACGCGCCAGGGTTGCAGGTTCCATCCTGGTCGGGGCAAAGGAGTAACCAATGAATGCATAGTCAGTGGAACAATCAGAAAATGGAGAGAATGGAGAAAACAAAAAACAACAATCTAGGAGAAAAGTGAGAGAACGAGGTGAAAGCGGTCCTCCTCCTTCCTCCTGCCTCTGGGGGCTGGACACATCCCTGCCTGGTCTCCACGCGGTTTCTGTTTAGTGTCTGTCTCCTGTTCGGTCTCTTTTAAGGACATTGTTATTGGATTTAGGGCCACCCTCATCCAGAATGACCTCAACTCAGATCCTCCACTTAATCACATCTGCAAACCCCTACTCCCAGGCCAGGTTCCATGCATCACTCACTTACACATAATGGGGGCCACCGACCAACTCCCCCCCACTTTTTAAAATATTTTATTGATTTTTTTACAGAGAAGAAGGGAGAGGGATAGAGTGAGAAACATCGATAAGAGAGATCGACCAGCTGCCTCCTGCACGCCCCCTAGTGGGGATGTGCCTGCAACCAAGGTACAGGCCCTTGACTGGAATCGAACCTGGGACCCTTGAGTCCGCAGGCCGACGCTCTATCCACTGAGCCAAACCGGTTCGGCCAACTCCCCTTTTGACTAGAAAATAACCCCTTTGTCTTAGGAGGGGACGAAGGTCCTCTGTAGATCGCACTGACAGCGATGCTGGCAAGACAGCCCTCGGGCGTTGGGAGGGGGGTGACGCTGCTCCTTAGTGAGTGGTGAGTGGCGGGGCCAGGGTTCCCTTTCTCCGCACCTGGGTTCCTTCTCTTCCCCCTGTTTCGTACGTGGCACCAGGTCTCCAGAGGAGCGCTTGGGGCTCCCAGCCTGGCGTTTGGGGGGCCATCTGTAAGGCGTGGGACACCTTTCCCGATGGGGGTCAGCAGTCTGGGATGCCCCACCAGGGTCTGTTCCCTCGAGTGGCCCGGGTTCCCCCCACACTTCAAGTGGGGAGGTGGGTGGGAATGTTGCTGAATGGCAGGAAGGTGCCGCCTTGTGGCAAAAGTATGTGAAAATATTTAGAATTCACGTTGAAAGAGCTGGGAAATGTGTAGCAATGTGTTTCAAACACGTAGAATTCACATTTATAGAGCAGGCCAATGTGTACAAAAGTGTATTGTATGAAACACTACAATTCAGGTTGAAAGAGCTGGCAAATGTGTAGGATAGTGTTATGGTTAGGAGTAGGGTTAGGATTAGGCAATAGGGTTAAGGTTTATGGTTAGAATTAGATATCACATATTTCATGTGTGATATCGTTTGAAACACTAGATGTCATGTTGAAAGAGGTGGGAAATGTGTATGAAAGTGTTTGAAAACACTTATAATCCACGTTGAAAGAACTAGGAAATGTGTAGGATAGTGTTATGGTTAGGGTTAGGATAACAATTAGGTGATAGGGTTAGGGTTTAGGGAAATATGTAGGATATTATATGAAAAACTAGAATTCATGATTAAAGAGCTCAAAAATGTGTCAGAAAGTGTTCCAAACACTTAGAATTCACATTTATGGAGCTGGGAAATGTGTACAAAAGAGTTTGAAAACTTTTATAATTCACGTTGAAAGAGGTGGGAAATGTGTAGGATAGTGTTAGGGTTAGAGTAAAGAATAGACCAGCGGTTGGCAAACTGCGGCCCCTTGAGTGTGGCTCTTCCACAAAATACCATGTGGAACGGGCATGCACGTACAGTGAGATTGAAACTTCGTGGCCACACTCAAGGGGCCAAAGAGCTGCATGTGGCTTGCGAGCCACAGTTTGCCTACCACTGGGATAGACGGTAAGTTTAGGGTTAGGGTTAGTGTTTAAGATTAAGGTTAGGGAATGTGTAGGCTATCGTTTGAAACACTACAATTTACCTTTATAGAGCTCAGGAATGTATAGGGAATTGTTTGGAACACTTAGAATTCATGCTTAAAGAAATTGGAAATGTGTAGGAAAGTGAAAACAGGTAGTATACATGTTGAAAGAGCTGGGAAATGTGTAGGATAGTGTTATGGTTTGGGGTAGGGTTAGGATTAGGCTATAGAGTTAGGGTTAAGGTTTGGGTTTAGGGTTAGGGCTAGGGAAATATGTATGACATTGTTTTAAACCCTAGGTGTCGGGTTGAAAGTGTTGGGAAATGTGTAGGTATCTGTGTCAAACACTTAGAATTCACATTATAGAGTATGTAAATGTGTAGGG
>NW_006290887.1:2961-4456 GCF_000327345.1 Myotis davidii
GAAGTGTTTGCACTTAGAATTGACGTTTAAAAAGCTGGGAAATGTGTAGGATAGTGCTAGAGTCAGGATTAGGATGTGGATTAGGAAATAGGGTTAGGGTTAGGGTTTAGGGTTAGGAGTAGGGAAATATGTAGGATATTGTCTGAAATACTAGAATTCACTATCAAAGATTGGGGGAATGTGTAAGAAAGTGTTTCAGACACCTAGAATTCACGTTTATGTAACTGGGAAATATGTACAAAAGTGTTTGAAAACACTTATAATTCATGTTGAAAGAGGTGGGAAATGTGTAGAATAATGAAAAGAGGTAGCATAAAGGTTGAAAGAGCCAGGAAATTTGTAGGGAAGTGTTTGAAACACTTAGAATTCATGTTTCTAAAGCTGGGAAATATATAGCAAAGTGTTAGAAAACACGTAATTCACATGGAAAGAACTGTAAAATGTGTAGGATAGACATTGAAATACTTAGAATTTATGTAAAAAGACCTGGGAAATGTGTAGGATAGGGTTTGGTTAGGGTTAGGAAAATGTGTCGGATATTGTTTGAAACACTAGATTCACCTTCAAAGCCTTGGGAATGTGTAGGAAAGTGTTTGAAAGACTTAGAATTCAAATTCATAGAGATGTGAAATGTATAAATAAGTGTTTGTAATGTTAATGTAAAAACATTCAAACCTGTAAAGAATTTTTGTGAGTTTATTTGAGCCAAACTGTTGACAATTGCCGGGAAGCAGAATCTCAACGGATTGGGATAATGCTCCAGAGAATGGAGGGTTTTCATCCATTTTTATATATTGCAATCAAAGGAAGGGACCTGGTGGGTTACATGTGTATTTATACATTGCAATCAAAGGAGGAGACATAGGTAGGTTACATGAAATCCATTGGGGATAGACTAGAGAGGCAGGAGAAAATAAAGCAGGGAAACTTCTAGGATTGGATAAAAAGTAAAATGATAGACACATACTTATGTGGGTGTAGGATAGCCAACAGTCAACAATTAACATGATAACAATAACAAAGAAGAAATTTGTGGTATCTGTCCTGACACCCAGGCATATTAGGTTGTGCCCCAAGGCGTTCAGAAAAAGGGAAGTTACAAGTTACCCAGACATTTCAACGATGTTATTATAGAAGCAAAAAGACACAGAGGCTCAGTTAAGGTAAAGGTTGACCCTGTCAGGATGATACCAGCCTAGGACATAACTACTCACCATAACTTCTTTTAGTTAAAGTTTAATTTCAGCCCATCCTTTGTGGTTACTTTAGGTCTCTGAGTTTGCAAGAATGCCCTGCAGGCCTCCTCTGAGCTTGTCAGGTCAGCATGTGGCCCCTTGTCCACATTACTTAAAGTAAGACTGATGAAAGCATAGGTCCCGTGGAGGATGCAGACATTTTTGGAAGGTGGTGAATTATACTCTGTTCTGCAACTGCAGATGTACCCCTCCATTACATGGCCCAGAGGAGTAAGTGATGGTAGTTAAAAAAAAAAAAC
>NW_006290888.1:0-286 GCF_000327345.1 Myotis davidii
AAAAAAAAAACGGAGACTTAGAAATATAAAGGTGGTCAGGTTCGTAGCTATATTATGAAAAGGTCTACATATAAGCTCAGGTTTGAGCTCAGAAACAAGGCAAAAATTAAACTATTAGATTTTGTTTTTTATTTTTAAATCTGCTGATAGTAGATTTTAAAAGTTCTCATCACAAGGGAAAAATTATAACTATGTGAGGTGATGGATGTTAACTAAACTTATTGTGTAATCATTTTGGGGGTGTTTTTTTTGCTTTGTTTTTGTTTTTGTTCTTTTAGATTTTGTT
>NW_006290889.1:0-450 GCF_000327345.1 Myotis davidii
GTTTGTGGAACAACAGGCAGCTTGCCATGAGCATCATCATACACGGACTTGAGTCCTACTCGTGTTACCCCATGGACTCACGTGTGCTGAGCCCAAAAGGTTGCAATACACCTGGAAAACGGGCGTTTGGTGATCAGCACAGGCAGCATGGAGTGTCTGTCTCTTCTCCGAGTCATCTCAGAACATTCTTGTCGTTTCCAGAAAGCCCCCACCTCTAACTTGGAACTGAAAGTGAGAAGCAGGTTATCGGTCCCTATAGTTAAGGGGGAAGTGGTAGACAGGGCCAGGGTCTTTTTACCACGGAAGACATGTATCCGTGAGGGAAGGCCTTGCCATAGACAGGCCACGGTAGTTCTCAGCACGGCTGGGCAGTCCACACTAGTGCTCAGGACGGCCGGCAGCCCTGCCCGGTGAGAGGCAGCGATGTCCTCCTGTAGGGACGTTGGATGG
>NW_006290890.1:0-272 GCF_000327345.1 Myotis davidii
AGCAAAGCTCTCAGGGGTTAGAGCAAAAAAAAACACAAAAACCTACTTTGACCCTGACCAGTTTCCTCAGTGGTTAGAGCATCATCCTGCTGACTAAAGGAGTGTGAGCTTGATTCTCAGGCCAAGGGCATATACCTTGGTTACAAGTTCAATCCCAGGCTGGTAGGGCAACAGCCGGGAGGCAACAAACTGATGCTTGTCTCTTAATGTTTCTCTCACTCTTTCTGTCTTCCTCCCCGCACCCTTCCACTCTCTCTAAAATTCAATGGACA
>NW_006290891.1:0-470 GCF_000327345.1 Myotis davidii
TGTAGAGCAATATCATGTAAGGATATTCTTTTTCCTAGGCCATGGCAATTCAATTTTAAACTAGCTGTTAATTTATTTTTGTATAGAGAAGCTCTTAGTCTGAACAGTCTGTACCATAGATGAAACAGCAATGCCCACAGAAGTAAGTAACGTTACGAGGGCAAAGATTCCTGCAATTAACATTCCAAGAAATTTTTGTCTTTTTAAGATATTTTACTAGATCATGCAATAGTTCGTAGGTTTGATGAGATTCCCATGGTTCAGTTAAGTTAGTGGGAACCCAAGCAAAAGCTGATTGTTTTAAAATCATGAGGGAGTTCTTTTTAACAGTAGAATTGACACAATGGGATAATGTACAAGCTGTGCATCACACCTCATACAGATGGCTTGTAACATTAAGATGCACCTGAATGGGCCCTGATAGGAGCACAAACGGGTCAAACACACAGGCAGTAGCAAACACTGTCTTA
>NW_006290892.1:0-366 GCF_000327345.1 Myotis davidii
GCCTGCGGACCGAAGGGTCCCGGGTTCGATCCCCGGTCAAGGGCACGTGCCTCGGTTGCAGGATCCTCCCCAGATCAGGGCGCGTGCAGGAGGCACCCCATCGATGCGTCTCTCTCACATCGATGTTCCCCTCTCTCTCTCCCTCTCTCTCCCACTTTCTCTAAAATCAATGGCAAAATATCCTCGGGTGAGGATTAAAAAGGGAAAAATAAATAAAGAAGAAAGAAGATGCATTATTTGATCAGTGCAGCTAAATTGCACTCCGTAGTTCCATTTACTTAACTTACATTTGTGGGGTGTGCATGTGTGTGTGCATGTATGTGTGTCTGTGTATAAAAACATCCTATAAAATCAATGTGCAACTCT
>NW_006290893.1:0-884 GCF_000327345.1 Myotis davidii
AAAATCTTGATTGTGGAGAAACTTGAGCATTTTCTTGTCTTTGGGGAAGGAGCCAGAAAGAGGGAAAGCTAGGATATGGAGGACAGTGAACTAACTAAAACAAATTCCTTGATCACCTTTTATTTATTGATTTTTTTATTGATTTCAGAGAGGAAGGGAGAGGGAGAGAGAGATAGAAACATCAATGATGAGAGAGAATTATTGATCAGAGAATCATTGATCAGCTGCCTCCTGCATCAAGCCTGCCACACCAGCCAGGCAATTCTATGCACGCCCCACACTGGGGATCGAGCCCGCAACAGGGGCATATACTCTGACCAGGAATGCAACAGTGACCTCCTGAGCCACAATGGTAGGGCTTGAGCACCTTTTAAATGCAAATTCCACTTTAAGAGATAAAATATGTAATTCCTAAGGATTCTGGTTCCCACTTAGCTTCCTTCTTTTCTATCACTGTGAGCTTCTATACTAGACGGCAAATACCTCCTCTCTATCTGTGTGTAAACTGTGAGCTCAAAGAGGCCAGAGGAGAGGTCCTAATCATGCTTGGTTCTTAATGCTGAATACAGAACAAAGGCTTCACAAGTAATGAATATATTTATCTTTTGACTTTTTTCTAAGTGACATGGGTGTCCTGGAGTTGCATGAATCCCCTCAATAAATGGGTAAGACATAGCAATGAAAAAGAGAGGGAGCAATGCCTCTCTCAAAGAGCAGTAAGTGCCAAAAAAGAACTTTACCCCCCAAAAAGTAATGTCTGGGGATTCAAGGGAAACAGAAGCAGGGCACAGACCGGGCAGGAAGCAGAGAGAGGTGCTCTCAGACTATTAGAGTCACAAGAAGAGATTAGAAGACAGTGCAGAGGTCTAGAGAACAAGAGTGAC
>NW_006290894.1:0-546 GCF_000327345.1 Myotis davidii
ACATATGTAATATCATAATCAATAAAAAAATATTAAAAAAATAATAACCTACCAAAAAAATTGTTTTCTCAAATTTTATCTTACGCACAACTTAATGCCCACTTGCATGATCCACTTTTAAGTTTAATCTACATTACTAACATTATACACCATTCACTTTAAATCAAAGCATACAATAGTAAATCAAGTGAAGTTTTGTATTATTTATCAATTTTCCTGATGGTAAATACTCCCATTATGCTGAGTTTCAATCTGACAAAATGATGATACTGAACATTGGCCTGCTAAGATATTTCAATAGCAAATCAATATGCTTTATTTCCAACATTCTGATGTGGTAGGTACAAATATACACAAGAACATTCTTAATAAAAGAGTAAAATAATAGGAAGTGACAAGTTTTAATCATTTTTTACCCTTTTATGTAAGTATAATTTATTTAAAACATATATTCAAAAATATTTTCTTATTGATTTCAGAGAGGAAGAAGGAGTGAGAGAGGGAGAAAGGGATAGAGAGAGAGAGAAAAATCAGTGATGAGATAGA
>NW_006290895.1:0-330 GCF_000327345.1 Myotis davidii
ACTTCCAATACTATGTTGAATAAGAGAGGTGAATTAGGTATTTCTGTTCTGTTGTGTTTCTTAGGGGAAATGGTTTTTTCTTTTGCTTAATGAGTATGAGTCTGGATGTAGGTCTGTCATACATGTCATTTATTGTATTGAGATATGAGCCCTCTTCTTCCACTTTGCTGAGAATATTTATCAAACGTGGGTGTTGGGTTTTCTCAAATGCTTTTTCTGAATCTATAGGTATGGTCATGTTATTTCTGTCTTTCTGTTTGTTTGTGTGATGTATCACATTTATAGATTTGTGAATATTGTATCCCTGGAATAAATATCATGTGGTCATGG
>NW_006290895.1:1827-3009 GCF_000327345.1 Myotis davidii
CTGGTGATAGAAAGATTGAAAAGAGAGTAAAAAAAGCCACTTTTAGAATTTGTATGGGAGCTTTCGTGAGAGAGAATCCCCGTCACTGCTGACCTGTCATCTGCAAACACAATGTTCCTTCTTCACTGTTGTCTGCGGTGAGAACCTGAGAAGGAAGAACTGTCCCTGGAGGCAGCTGAGAGCTTGAGAGGAAATCCCTGATCCTTCCAGGAAGGCCCTTCCCTCCCACCTCCCTCTGCCCCTGCTCCTGGGGCTGCTCTCTGTGCTTTGGGTCCTGAGCGCCCCCTGGTGTCCTGAGCATCCCCTGCAGCCCAGCCCTGCTGTCTCCTTTGGAAGGTTTGTGTCTGGGCTCACACTGACTTCCCCTCACTGTGTCTCTCTCACAGTAATACACGACCGTGTCCTCGGCTTTCAGTCTGTTCATTTGCAGATAGAGCGAGTTCTTGGCCTTGTCCCTGGAGATGGTGAAGCGGCCCTTCACAGAGTTGGCGTAGTATGTGCTACCACCACCACTATCAGCCGATACCCACTCCAGCCCCTTCCCTGGAGCCTGGCGGACCCAGTTCATGGCATAGCTACTGAAGGTGAATCCAGAGGCTGAACAGGAGAGTCTCAGAGACCCCCCAGGCTGCACCAGGCCTCCCACAGACTCCACCAGCTGCAACTCACACTGGACACCTGCAAACACAAAGATGTCCTGGTCAGGAAGCTCTCACATGTCCACTATATCACTCACTCGTATCCACTCACATACTCAGTGTCTCTTGTTCTCTATAAATTACCTCTTAATAGAGCCACAAGGAACACCCAGCTGAGATCAAATCCCTTGGTAAGTGGTCTATGTTCAGTCCTGATCAGGGAATGGGAACACCTGGGGATCCCAGGGCTGGGCTCCTGTCCCAGAGGTGCAGGGCCAGGGCTAAGCTGGTTTTTATGAGCTGAGTGGGCCCTATTTGCGTGTCCTCTTACTATATAGGGATCTCTGGGATTGGACTCTGACATAGAGGACACGGTCCCGGAGTGTGACATGTCCCAGTGTGCTGTCTGTTAAGAATTACTCCCCACATCTGGGCCTGTGGCCTCCCCACCAGTGCCATCTGCTGAAGGAGACCTGTACAAAGAACAAAGAGAGAAAATTGTCATACAAAGAAAAAAAGAAGATTTAAACAGAGAGATGACTTT